>NW_021629393.1:0-3419 GCF_002157705.1 Plasmodium gonderi | reverse complement strand
TATTATATGTAATTTAAATTAACGGAATAAAGATGTAGAAATATCACATGATTTTTTTATTATTAACATATCATAACGTATCTTTACGAAAATATTATTTAAAATATTGTACAGCTTTTTTAAATTTTTAATATAATTATTTTGTGATAAATTTCCTTTAGTATTGATTTCATTTCACATATTTAAATATCCTAAGCAAAAATTTCATAAATTTTTTCTTTATTATGCAAATAAGTTTTTATTGGAAAGCTAATAATAAATAAATATATAGGTCTACTATATATTTATTGCGAATAAATTAAAGTCGTATAAATCTTACTATATATTACACTTCTATACATTCACATAATACTTTATATATTATAATTCAATTTAGAATTATTTTTTATGTATAACATGCTTATACCGTACAATTTTTGTATTATCCAATATTATATTTTATTAAATATAATTCTTTTTATTTTTTTTTTATTAGATATAATAAGTACTTATTCCATTTTGCACAAGTTATTTTTTAAAAAATATTAGCATATTTTGACTCCATCTATGAAATTATAATTATTTAATATAATGTCTAATAATTTTCAATAAGTTTATTTCTTTATATAATAAAAGGCATAAAATTTATAATTGTGACCCATTTACTTTCATTGTGTTCAATATTGTTATATAATTTATTATTGTGTATTAAATCAAATTTATAAATCATTCATATTTAATCATTAATTTAGAATGTTTGTATTTGTATAATTAATTATACCCCTTCAAATATAATATCATTCAATTATATTATAATATTTTAAAAAATGTAATATGTGTTCATTAAATGAAATTTTTTTTAGTATTATACAGTTTTATATAATACTGCATAATTTTTATCAGTTTAATTTTTGTATTATCTTTCAAATTGGTCGCTTAATTTATGTACTTCATTTCTTTTTTTCCAAAAATTATTTGGCTTCCTTACAGTTGATTGTATATATGATCCATAATGAGTATAATGAAGAATAAAGAAATAAATATGTATTTTCAAGAATGTTGCGTTTATATGATATTTCAATTACATAACCGCATGTATTATAAATTCTAATATCATATAGTTTGTGTAAATCTAATATATATTATTAACCTTATATAAAATAAACATAATTGATAATATAGAAATCATTAAACTATATGAACCTAGGAAAAACTTCTGTGTATATGTGGCATAATAAGTATCATAGATTTTTGTAGAATTTAAGTATATATCACTTGTCCCTATGTACTCGTTTTATTAAACTTTGAATTTATTCAGTACATCATGAAAACAATTATTTTTAACTTTTATATTATTGACAAAAATTACATATAATTTTCGTAACACTGGGGAGCAGGTTCGCATGTATATAGATCAGCTTTTAATGATTTAAAATTATCGTATAAATTACTTAATTTATTCATTATATCAATGGTTCCTTTATCAAGGTCAAAACATGATGATTGTATGTATTAAATATATTATCATGTTCAGGAAGTTTGACGGTTTTCATTAAATTGTAGCATTTTTTTTCCTTTAAACAAGAAGGCCTTATAAATTTTAGTCTATCATTCAGTTTATAGATGAAATTTTTACATGATGCTTCTATATTATTTGGTTTTTCTTTTTTTGCGTATTCTAAATGGAGACTAACATTTTGGAAACCAGCAATAAATATATTATGATAAATCCTTAATTTATTATTTATTTAAGTTCACAGTGTTAAGTAAGGCATACCTTTTTCACTTAATTTAACATTTGTGGGTTCGCTGTAATCATCCATGCATATTGAAAAAATATCTTTGAAAAAAAATTAAAGAGGGAGTTTCAAAATATTAAAATAAATTTATATTTATACTATAATATATAAATTATGCATTTTATGTTCAGATTATATGGTTTATTAAATGTAGAGGACATTACTTATAATCATAATGAAAAATATAAACTTATATAGTTGTTCACATGATTCACATCCATGGTGTTTAAAGCATCCTAACTAATTAAGAGAATTTTTTTTCTGTTATTTTTTATATATAATTACATGATAAAAGTGTCAAAACAAATTTTACACTTATGAATATTAATAATTGTAGCGCTCAGTTTTTTATAATTCCTTGAAATTATTGTTTGTATTAAGTATTTTTAAGTATTAAAGTATGACACTATCATAGGTTCGNNNATTTATTTAAATTTTTATACAATAACATTAAACTATAATCATTACTTATGTATTATTTATATACTTATAAATCTTACCCAATATATTAGTTATCCCCTATAATAATATTAGCGGATTGTACACTTGTTAAGAATTCTCATAAATTATTTTCCATATATTCCTCATTTTCTTATACAAAATGTATAAATATATATATCTATAAAATATAAAACATCATTATTTACATGATCATAGAATTATTGATAATTTTTTATTTATTACACATTATTTAACCTTCCTGTATATCTTACTATAAATATAAGATATATTTCCTGAAATGAAATAAATAATTATAAATTTTATCAAAATTATATAATGCAAAGCGATTAAATTCTTAGTAATAATTATACTATTAATGAATAAATATTATTTTCTTGTAGTTTATGTTAATTATAATAGAAATCTTACACTAACAAAACCTCTTAATATTCATGGAGTGCACATATAGTTCTACCCATTATATCCTTTACAAAAAATATTAAATAATTTTTATTTCTACAGCAACAGAGCAATTATATTCATAACATATACTACAGTTTATTACTCAAATATGGCAAAAATTGGATTTTTAACGCAAGAAGTGTTATTTTATAGAAGAATTTTTTAAAATAAATTCCATTCTTTGTATCATACCAATACTATGTTATTACATAGATTTAACATATGTATTATCAATTTTATATTAAGGAGTGTGTATATATTATTCAGTTTTTACTTTTATTCTACATTATAAATTGAAATATTTCATTTATCTTTTTTTTTTTTTATTTAATTCGAGTACTTTTATTTTGGAATGCATGATACCTTTTTAATTTTACATAAAATATTATTATATAAATAAGCTCTATAATAACATGGATTAATTTTGTAGTGTATGAATATTTAATTTAAAACATTAATAATAACAATAAATTGTTATATATATATTTTTTATATGATTACACTAATCCATAATTTATATTATTTATATTATTTAATATATTTTATAAGTAATATGGTGACACTTTTGTGTATTTATTATACTTATACATAACTATTAAATATGCAAATAAATATAAATAGAACTAATTTAAGTATCAATCGAAACAAATTATTTTTTTAACATTAGAAAATATTTAGGGTAAATATTTTAAATATTTAAAAAATTCACATGATGATAGGTATCAATTATAATAAATA
>NW_021629392.1:9567-12069 GCF_002157705.1 Plasmodium gonderi | reverse complement strand
AACTGTAATTCCTATAACTAATGGAGCAATAACCATACTTTTAGGGGATGAAAAAGCTGAGGGGCCATCTGAAATACCTATAGTCGTGCTCGATTCTGGATCTGTAGAATACACATTTATATGTTCTGAATTTTCATATTTTAAATGTGCTCCGCCTGCTTCTTTATGTGTGTTTCTTAATTCAACTTCCATATTATGACCTTCCTGTGACCCTGTTCTAAGTAATTTTTCCTGTTCCTCAGTCTGCTGCTGTGGCTCTAGCTCTTTATCTAATTCTTCCTCTACCTCTGGTTTCGATTGAATCTGAGCACCTATTCTTTGTACTCCTCCAGAAGCACTTGGTTTTTCCACATCTCCATGATATACTTGTGGTGTTGATAAAGTATCTCCATTTTCTTCTGAATTGCATGTCCATTTAAGGACATCCATTTTTTCTTTACCACTAAAATATTGATTAAAAAATCTACAAGTATCATCATGATTACCTGATTGTTCATTACAGTTGTTATGACACCGCCTATATATCATGACATACCCATCAAGATTTATCTTAAACTTATCATTGCAAGAATTAATAGGTGAATTGAAATATTTTTTAAGCTCATTATAATCCTTTGAAAGATCAAATAAATTCTTAATATCCATAAAATTTTGTTGAGTCATATTATATTTATTAAAATCACATATTCTTTGTGTCCCATCATTGTTTAAAATAAATTTAAGTGAATCCATAACAGAGTATAAGAACCTTCTATCTGTTAAATTTTTATCTAATACATCACCTAACCAGAAGTACAGGTAATAACAGGAATCTCTATCAATGTTCCTTGGTGCACTTGTTTTATATACATAACATAACCCTTTAAGTATTTTGTTAGAAGAATTATTATGCAACTGTACACTTTCTAAACGTTGCTTTACCAACTCGTAATAATAAAAATTATCACAACCAATATCACCCTTATCGAAATTAGCGTACATCAACCTTGAAGGTAATTTATTAAGTTTTTGATTCTATGAATATAAATCAAAAGACAATATATAAATTTTATTTGTATAAAAAATAAAATAATTAATTTAAGAAAAAATATATTACATTGAGATAAATAATAATTTATGTTACATAAAAAACTTACTCCTAGATAATTTTTCATAGTTAAAGAGTGTCATAATCTAATATACAAATAAAACAAACATATATTTAATTATGTATTTACTAATATATTGAAAAATTACTAATAAAATTCTTAACAATATATATATCGCTATTTAGAATTATGGATACGTGTCTATAATTATTCTATTTTCACAAATTTTTATTATGTGTAATTTCTTTAACATTATGTTCTATGAAATATGAATATATATTTTTATATATACAACAGAATATATAAATATATGTATTTTAATCATTCCATGTTATTTGCAATATGAGTATAAAATTAATTATTTAGAATTCTTATAATATATAATATAGTTTATATAACAGTTATAATATATATTCTCTATGAATAATTTTTATAAAGCTAAGTGTTATAGACCCTATTGATTCCATTAAATATTTTTCATTTTTTTATTTTATGGAAAATATGATTATTTTAATTTTTTTTATACAATTTCCATTATTAACGATATATTTGTATACATCAGTAAGTCAGTTATTGCTATTTTTCTTCACAATACAAATTTGAGTGAATTCTTTAGAAAATTTCTCTTTTTGAATTAAGTTCTCCATTTCCATATTTTATTTAATGAGTGCTATTTTTGTATTATTAATGTTAAAAATAATATTTCTAATGCACTATAATAAATATATTGTAAATAATTTTTATTTATATAGCACTGTCATGCTTTGATTATTGAATAAAAATATATAAAATCATTTTTATTACATGTTATTTTCTTTGGGTATTATAAAATCCCATAAAACATTTACATATTTTTATTTTCATAATTATAAAAAATATATATTTATAATTATATATTTACAAAAATAAAATTTTAAGTATATATATAGCTATTACTTCGTAACAAGTATAATTTGGATATTCTACAAATACCTTCATATTTATGAAATGTTAATTGTATTGAATAAAATATTGTTTTTAAATGTCATTTATAATTATACTGTAATTAAATATATATAAACAGATTTTAATTAATACCAACATTTTCATATGAACTATTAAATATATTTCCGTAAGTTTTTATTAAATGGTATCAAAGCTATAATATAGTGAGGACATATATATACAAGACCAATATCAGCTTAATTAGTTACAATAAATTTTAACCTATATAACTAATTCATACTGTATATAAAACAATGCGTACTTTTTGTGATTTGCATCCTTAAATTTCTTGAAACTTTTAAAAAAATTATTATAATTTTTTTCCTGTATTATTAATGGTTATATATTTTCAATAATTAGTTCTTTTTAAATGTATATAATAAATCATTATAATATATTATAAATATAGAACAACAAATAATTTTATATA
>NW_021629392.1:0-9398 GCF_002157705.1 Plasmodium gonderi | reverse complement strand
AAAAATAAAATATAATATATAAAAGTAATAAACAATATTTTTTAAATTTCCATATATTTCATACATTTTGTACTTTTATATTAAAATCAGAAAAATGTAGACATTCACATATAGATTTATAAATACATTGTTTTATTTCTTACTTGTTCTTTTAATTGTAAAAATGGTTCTCATAATACTCTCATTATCTATGTTAAAACTTCTCCCTTTTTTTATTTTTATTGACAACTCTGAATCAAAAAAAAATATTTTTTCAACGTATTTATCTTATTACGTTAATATATTTTAATACAAAATTTCAATATTACTACATTTTAAACAAAATAAAGAGATATAATTGCATAAATAAGTATTATATAATGAAAATTATAAGTTTTTTCTCTTATTATTAAGTAAATAATAGACCAAAATTGCGTTCACAAATATATGTCCTATCGTTCATTATTTTCTGCTTAAGATATTCGAATAGAGAATTTTTTTTTATTCTGTAATTAAGCATGATTTAGCAGCAACAAAATCTCGTTAAATATGCTTGTCCACACATATTATATAAAATAATCATTAATCTAATATAGATTAGTTAAATAATAATAAAAATTAAATTAAATCATAGTTAAAATAATTTGTCTTTTTACATATAATATGTGAAATAATCTAGAAATATTAATTATATGATGCGTATGATATTTTAGAAAAGAATTAATAAATTACAAATAATCTTGATATTCATTGAAGTACATATATTTTGAAATTTATAAAATTTAAGTAAACTTATTTTTTTATTGATTACAAGAGTATTTTTTATGCATGATGATTTATATCTATATATTTTTAAAATAATATTTGATACATAATGAGATGATGAATAAATTTAACTGGTAAGGATATTTTGATGAGTACAGTCGATAAAAAATATCTATATACCTTGATTATAATAAAGATTACATTTTCAAAATACATGTCCATATAATTATAGTATTATATATATTATTTACTCCAATTACGCAATTTATTATTTAACGGACATATGTTGAAATATATACTTTATATGAATGATTAAATTAGTTCCTATAATTGTATTTACAATAAAAAACAAGATTTTGTTAATAGAATATACGTACAGAAAATTTAAAAAAATTTTAATTCATAAAATGAAGTTCCAGAATTTATAAAAAAGAGAAAAACCTAAAGTATATATTATTTTCTCACTAATATATTTCTATAATGAAAAAAAATATATTTCATAGAATGCGTACTATATATAATTTAACTAAAGTCAAGCATATTCATCAAAATATATATAACACTTCCCAATTTAGACACCTGAAAATTATATTGTCTATACCCCTAGTTATATATTTCTTAAGACCTATTTATTTCCTATAAGATATATTATGCATAATCATAGATCATATTGGCATTTTGTCACATTAGACTTTTTGGCGTTGTTTTTATACATGCTCATATATTTTTTTAAAAAATATTTTTCAGATGCTTTAATTTATATAAAATAGTAAAGCAAAAAAAATTTGATAATTACATTTGTGCTATATAAACCTATAAAAATAAGGTTTTATTGTTATACTTATTTATATAGTATCATATATATTGTGATATTTTTAAACACATTCAATTTCTGTAAATTTATATAATTCTGAAAATGAACCATGAAGAAATTTATAAAATAAGAATATATATACGTATAATTGAATATAAATCATACAATACTGATTTTATATAAAGTACTTATAGTTCTTCTATGAAAATTTCTTACATACTTTTTAATAGTTAAATATATGGAAAATTATATAATTCATCGTATGCATAAATGCATTGGTTAAAGTACATTAAGTGCTTCAACTGTGTATATTTATTTATTTAAAACTGTATGACAAAATTTTGACATACTTTTTACATACCAACATAATGTGAAGCTAATATAAAATCCTTAATATATATTTTTTTATATACCCTACTTTAATTAATGCAGCTATATTTCAAATGTTTTATTTGTCATTCGTGATATATTATATGAATCTATTTAAATATAGAAATATAACATGTTTGAACATAAATAGTTAGATGCCTAATTTATCATATTAGACAAAGGAAGAATCTATAATTGTTATTTATATATATTATAAAACTAAGAATAAATATAATAAAAATACCTCTATCTATATTATTAACTAAATGTCATATGAATGCATATACTACATATTAATGTAATTCAAATACATAGTATAGTGATATATAATATTATATCGAAAATTTTCCTCTACATAATTATTGTATATTGGAATATGTATATAAAATCATTTATTAAAAACATTCTTATTCTAATCATAGTTATTTTAAAAATGGTTCATATAATTAGCAATGTAATAATAATACAGATATAGACTTCATATATAAAGGAAATAAGTTACATATATATCCTAAAATATGAAATTAAATAAATCACACATACTTTATATATAAGTCACTTAAAAATAGTATATTGATAAAGCTAAAAACGATATTTTATAACTTAAATTATAACGATATATATATGTTATATTGATGCATTTACTCTAACCCATTTATATATGATCTAATGTATTACATTTTAATTTTTATGTATAACATTTTTTTAATAATTTTTTAATTGACAATAATATAAAAAATCCAAGGTCTTATACTTTAATGGAACAAAAACTTGTAATTAATTTATAAGGTTATTATCATAAGCACATGGGATTGAAATAGCAATATAAGTAAAAAAACATTCACCTTTTTCACGAAGATTACAAACGATATTTATTATCTATTTTTTAATTTTTGTATATTATTAGGTATCAAATAATTTAATATCGTATTATATTCACCAAAAATATTGTTAATATATATATTATAAAAAATTTATTTGATCATATTTTAAAGGAGTATATATATAATGTTAAAAATAATGTATTACGCAGAATATAATTCAGGAAAATATAGATACAAGATTTATCCTTTTTCATAATAACATATATGTGTATTATAATAATATTTAATATATAACTATTAATTTCTATATTATGTCATTGAAACACATTTTCAGTAACTATTTCTATATGTATAATTGTGTTATGTATATAAGCTGTTTCACCATATAATGTTTACATATTTCATTATCCTACCTTAATTATCAAGACAAATATATTAAAACACTATATATATACGTATAAGTTATTTATTCTATAAAATAATACTGTATTTTTATTTCTTATTGAAAACATATTCTAACGAATTTATAGTAGAACTAAATACTATAATATAAAAAAAAATAATGCGTAATATATTATGTATTTGCTTATATTGTAAATTATCAATATATATAACAGGAATATAAAATAAAACATATATTTCTTATAATTCTTATAATGAAATATTAGTAGTATAAAAATTTGTTATGCAATAATATATAATATTTTTCAAAATTATATTATAAAAAAATCCTTAATTATAATATGTTAAATGTATATGATATTTTATAATTCATATATAAACATGATATTCCTTTAAATTTATTATAAAAAATATAAATTTTAATATATGTCTTTGTTTTTTTTTATAAAATTAATCCCTTATATCATTATAATAGATATATTGTAATTCTAATAAAAAGTTCAATTAATTTAAGAATCATGAACTACAAAAGTATTATCATATATATTATATCTCCGCATATCCAGAAATTCGTTCTTATTTTAAATCCTTTTTATTTAGTGTATGGGATATATATATTATGATATTTATTAATTAAGAATCCATATATCTATTTGATAATATTATGCAAATATAGTTACAATTTATAAAATACCCTAAAAAAAGGAAAAAATCATATAACATAAGTCATATAATATAGTTTATAATTAAAACATTAACAACAAAAATTTATATAAATTTATTCCTTAATATTATTAATACTATACGATATTTTTTGTTGTGTTATTATTATAAGATTTTATATATTAAAATTACATTTGCTTAAACCATTAACAAAATAATACAAAGTATAATATACTAAATAGTTCTTTATTTTGTTTACATTAGATATATATACAAATTATTTATACATAATTTTTCGGACATAATCATTTATAATTTAATCTATATATGATTTATATATATTATAATAATAAATTACATTATGCTTTTACCCAAATTAATACTTATATAAGTTTAAACCATAAATACAAGGTCTATATTCTATTAATATATGTACCTATAAATAATATTAATACGGTGCTTTTTGTTTTTTATATAAGAGATTAATGAAATAAATATTCAATGTTTAAGAAAATATAAAATCATTAATATATAATATCCTTATAACAATTAATAGAATTATAATGATAATATTTAAATTTTTATTAACATATGTTAAAATGATTTTTATGCTTGTAAATAATAATATGTCCTTTATTTATCATTTAAATTATAAAAAAATATTACTTTCATGTTTATATATAAAAAATATATAATTCATTCTCTATATATAGATTAAAATACAATCAATAAACATTAATTATATGTAATAAAGAAAGAATGTAAAAATTATACAATGAAATTATATATTTAATTCATAAAAAAAGATATTTATTAAAAATATCCTTCTATTTCCAATATATACATGTATGAAACAGACACATAAATATGTATTGATAAATGAAATATTGTTTTTATTAATATATATATTCCCTATTTTATTGTATTTGGTAATTAAATTATTATGGATCCATTATATATATATAAATAATACAAAATATAATTCTTATCATTTTGTATTTCTACATAATTTTATGTTATATATTTTCTTTTCATATTATATAATATTATTAATAATTGCTTCAAATATTCTAAAATATGATAAAATCATATGTTTTTTTATTTAGGAAGAATAAGATAAGAATATAAGTTTAAAAAATATATATAAAAATTATTTATCGTACAATAACATGTATTTTATATAAACATAATATGTGGTAGTATATTTTTATATAAAAACATTTTTAATTACTATATATGAAATATAGTTGTATAATTTACATAAAATATCATTATGGACACTCCAAAATCTACGATAAAAGACGTATTATCTTACTATAAATATAAATTATAATTTACCTTATCTAATTTAAAATAGTGTTATTTGCATAAGAATACGAAAAAATACATTTTTATAAATGTTGTTATAATCCTTTATACCTTTAATGCATTTTTTTTTTAGTTCGACTTTAAGGGTCTATTTCCCGCCTGTATGAATGAACATGATCATCTTGCAAAAAATAAATCAGGGAAAGAAGTTTTTATTCTTACTGCTCCGTGTAAAAATATACAATCATTTTTGAGTGCTGGCAATCAAGATGGGGGGGTTTTATTATATTGTGAAGAAACTATTCACTATTAGGAGTACATAAAAGATAAGCATGACTCACATGTAAATCCAAGATGTAATTATTTAAACTATATTCTAAAACTTACACTAAACAATAGTAAATGTACAGTTAAAAACTCAAAAACATTTTACGAAGAAATTATCAATGAAATCCTAGAAAAAGGTATTAAGCAATTTTCTATGTATATAAAAGTCATATTAAGGAGCTTCATGATGATTTACTTTCCGTATTGAATGATATAAATAAATTATATCTAATTTTATCAGAAAATAATACATGCTCTTCTGGTGGATATTGTCATACGACGTATATCAATCTATCAAATAAACTTGAAATTACAACTAACGACACTCTTCGTACAGCTCTAGATGAATTTGCAAAGAAAAATATTCCATATTTAACGAATGCACAACAACTGAAATTCCTTTCATTTTGATCAAATGCGCTCATCATTATCATAACCTTAAGTATTATACCTTTTACACTATTCATGATAATATTCAACATATATAAGGTTAAATATGAAGTTGACTAATTTATTATATAATTTCATTAAAATTTACATTACAAGTAATTTTGTAAAAATTACATAATATAAACAGGACATTTATATATCAAATTGTTTCTATATTATCAATATAATCCGTATGGTTCATTTTTACAGCCAATAGTAAGAATGTTAAGGAGAATATGGAATAAAAAAGATAAAGATTATCTTAACATAAAGATTCATCAGAATTCATAAACAATAATTTCATTAATAATAAGTACAAAATAGGATGTAACTCTATAGCCTACACATGAAGATCTTATGATTACTAGTAAAGAATACAGCATATTTTCATTTAAATAATAAAATTTATGAATGAATTTTTTTACAAAAAGTAAAGAAAAATAAATATTAATGGATTAAAATACTATAAAAATATTTTAATTATTTGATAATACACGATAATAAATGGATTATATATTTTCAGAATTTTATACTTATTACACAAAAATTGTATTGGTTATATATTTTTCAAACAGATAATAATCTATAAACATGAATTACAATTATAATATATTATTACATCCAATAAAAAAAATAAATATATTAATATTTTAAAGATGAACTCTGTTCTTATAACTTCATTTATAATGTGCTAATTTTTTTTTAAATATAATTAAAAGAAAAAACACAATTACATATATAATAAAAAAAATAAAATATATACATACTGACACAATTTATATATACTGTAATCTAGAATAAAATATGAGGAATATACATAAAAAGAATATTTAATTTTATTATTTATATTTTAAATAATTCGCCTACATCATCAGTGGAATATATATATGGCAAGCATAGAAACTTCTAATTGATTTACTAATAAATAAAACTTGATGCATTCATATAATTAGAACTCAACTATTATTAAATTATCCATATTAAATTTATGCAATTTTTATATTTATATATGAATATTTAAATAAAAAGAATAAAAAAATTCCACAACAATTTCAAAACAAATTAATTTAACAATATGCGACATATATTAACATAAATTTATTAAATAAAGTTTGTAATAGTATTATGTTATTATAAATATAATTTTATATTTACACATTAATTTCCTAAATACATATATTTTTTATAATAATTAGAAATATTGTTTAAATATATATTTATTATAGCCACGTTTACATTTAATAAAAAAATATAAAATCATATTATACGAAAAAACTAAAAATAAAAATGTATGTGTTTTATTATAATAATTATAATGTTTTTTATATATATGTATAACTAAATAACGGATAAATATCAATATTGATAATGATAGAATAATAATAATGTGTCTTTAACATAAAATAATATGGTTAATTTATAGATTTTATAATTAAAAAATTTATAAATGTAACACTTAAATATTATTATTCAAAATATAATAGCTATACATAAGATATAGTAAGAAAGATTTTACTTTTGAACATAGAAAATTAAATATATCACATAAATAAGAATTTATAATCATTTATATGTAATAAAATAAGACGTAATAACTGTATTTTATAATAATATTACATATATACAACTAATGAGTTACAGTACCAATCCAACATCCTATATATATAAATATAATATATTAATTTTAATTATTTTTTTTATTTTTTCTATAGAATATTATATTTTCTCCAACTTCCTAAATATATATAATATATATATCATTAAAAATGATTTATCGCATAATAAACATATTTATATATATAATATGTACATATATTTTTTTACTACTTGTAAATATCTTTCATCATACAATAAATAAAGAACTATATATTTTTTTCATTTTCTCCATATATTTTTTGCTTCAAAAGATTTTATATTATTTCCTTTTAAATAAATTTATTTATAAGTATCATTAAATGAATAAAACTAATGTATATTCTGTTTTGTCTGTTCTTTTTTTTATTATAAAAGGAAATTATAATTATAATAATTTTATGTTTTTATAGATAAATACATTAATATAGGATATGAATTATTTAAACTAATTGCTAATGTTGTTTTTAAATATTTCATTTTAGTTTTTCCTTATAACATGCTCACTTTTCATATTAAATTACACATTTAGAATAACAAAGCATATATATACATAATGCACTTTAATAAATATGAACTCATTTGTTAATCATAACTATGTGGTTATACAATATATTTTTATCTATAATGATTGTGAACATATTTTTTCTATTCATCTTTTATTCATAGGATAATATGCATAAATTCAATTGTGTAATTGAATGCGAAGAGTTGTTTATAATTAATTAATAATCTAATATAAAAATAATATAATTAGCCTAAATTTTTTTCCTAGAATAAGTGTTTCCACATTTTATAAGTATATGATATTATATTAAAAGAAAGTAATATATATATACATTATACAGCATATACTTATAAATATTTAGAATTATATTATATGGTGTTTTGTTTTGCTTACATTTAATAAAATCATTATAACAGATTTTATATTGTTAATATATATAATATGCATATTTAAATAGTGTTAACTTAAATTTATAATGTTTAAAATTAAAATTTTATATTACTATAGACAAATATAATATAATTTTTTACAGAAGTTAGGCATATAAAAAACAGTTTTAGATAAATAAATTCATAATAATATAAAATATTAACTATACATAATAAAATGTGCTTAAAATGTTTTTTATGTTCTAGCATACATATTATAATATAGTGTACTTATTTTTTTAATAACATTAAAAAATTTCACATTATGTTATATTTTATAGAAAAAAAAATTTACATTTTGTAGCAAATATATAAAATAAAGGATAATTCTTATTTTTTATATTCAAAAATAAAATAATTTTTCTTCCAAAAAGTATCATTTTTAATACAGTTATGTAAATATTACAATATATACTATTTGATAAAATCGATAATACTTTTATATCTTCTTCATATAGTATATGATAATATAAATAAAATAAGTAAATTAGATAACATAAGAATAGAACACTATAAAAATATTATCCTACATATTATAGTGATATATTTAAAATTGAAGATTCATATAATTGTATTTTAAAGATTAATAATTGATATAATATTTTAGTAAATTTTTATTTTATTAGAGATAGACTATTTAGTAAGTATCTAACAGCATAACACTGACTGAGGTGCTTATAAAACTAAAATATATATCAAGATATATAAGATAATTTTTATTCAAGCACAATTATATATTTTAAAATATTTATAATACATAAACTTTCTAAATTCTTGGGTTCTGGAATAAGAAGTGCCTTAACGTTTATTGTTTATATTATTATAAACAATAATAATAAATATTATTGTATTAAAACATATTATAAGATTAAATAAAATATATTCTAAAATACTATATATATATTTAAGAACTCTACGGATAGTACTTCAATTATATTTATTTATTATAA
>NW_021629391.1:431-14517 GCF_002157705.1 Plasmodium gonderi | reverse complement strand
AACGGTGATAACAATAGTACTAAAAATAAAAATGGATATGATTCTAAGCCATTGGAAGAAAGAACAAGAATTTTATATGTAGGAACAGTTATTTTCAGTTCATATATTTGTTTTGGTATTCCTTTAATTGCATTTCAGGAGAATGATGAGGAAAATATAGGCAACGATTCTTTAGATAAAGCAAGCATTTTATGGTATTGTTGGTCTTAATAAAGGCTATAAAAAATAAATCATAGATCTTTCATTTGACGAAAATTATGATTCTGAAAAGTAGGTACATATCTATGCATATACAAATAGTAATATAGTTTAAAAAATACATTAAAAAAGAAGATTATGTGAAACGATTATACATAAAGCAGGATAAATTAAAATGTATATCACCCATGAAATAATTTTAAAAATAAAGCCGACACACTAAATACTAATTTCATAAACACGCAATAATAAGTTAAATAAATAAGTGTAAATTATATATGTTATATATACTGGATAATTTTATAATAATATAATGATTACTATGTGTTCACATACATGAATAATATATACTGAACATAGTTTTGAATAAGACAAACGCCAAAAATTAAAGTAAATAAGCAAGTATTAATATATCGAATAACATTAACAAAATAAAAACATACCATAAACACTGAACAATGAACCCTAAATCCTGAAACCCTAAACCTGAATATTTTTTATAATGCATAGTTATATTCTAAAGGTGTTATAATAGATTATACATATAACAGTGATAAAATATTATCACTAAAAAGTCTGTTAGAATATATAAATCAGTTGTTTTATATATATATTTTAAGTATATAAGATCATAATAAAAATACTTATTAATTTTTATAATATATATTTTCATTTACAATTTAATATAAGTTTGATAAACTATATATTTTCCTCATTTCACTTGCATATATATTTTTATTTATTCTTTTCCTATATTATATATTAAAAATTCAATATTAATACATATAAATTAATATTAATTAAATTTATTCCGTTTTTATAGTTTATAAAAAAACTTTTTAGGCTTATACATATCGAAAGGTAGTATTATTTACTTTAATTTTTTTTTCATTACAATGAAAATTATATTTCTTTACGTTTTTAATATAATGTATACAGAATTTTTGAATTTGATTGTGTAAAAAAAAATATATGTAGCATATGTTATTTATTTATTGGGATTCTATGTAAAATCAATGAATTATAACATTGACAGGATGTTTAAATATTTTAGTTAGTAAAAGTATTTTTTGCTTAATACTTTTTTTTATTTTTTTGTAAATATCATATGTCTTTAAAAAACCATAACTTTATTTATTTCAGATCATGATGCTTAAAAGAGAAAATTGGAAAGAATTTGGTGTAATGTTAATGAATTATAATATTTTTATATATTACATTCATTAAAATTTCCTCTGTTTTCCAAAATATTTTAATTAATTTTTTTAATTAGTATATTCATTTTTTCATTATTTTGTTCTTTTTATTTAGAAAATAGTTGTATCATTTAGAGAAGAATTACCATCAGAAAAATTCTATAAAACTTTAGATGATTTAAAGGGTTTTAATGAGTACACTGAATACTGTAAATTCTTAACTTCTTTTAAAAATGAATCCGCTGTTAGAAATTATTGTGCAAGGATTTTAAAATATTTAAGTAGTAATAAAGAATTAAGAAGTGATTCCAATGTCTATGATATATGCCAACTTTTAAATTACTGGTTAGCCAATAGATTGAGTATCATTGCGGGTTATAATGATCCAAATAATTTATGGAAAATTTTTGGATATATTACCAATATATGGAACAATTTTATTATGGATACATTGAAAAAACCTGAGTCCGAAACATGTAATCCTCTTATGGGAGAAATTATTCCTCATGATTGGAGAAAGAGGAAGGAACTATATGAATACTATGTTGATTATAATTACCTTAGTCTTATGCCTATATACAAAAAAGGTGATGAGGAGTATTGTACATTCATTAGAAACAAAATTTTATTATATAATTATTTTAGGAGTATTTGTATAAAGGATACAACAGATTTCTGTGAAAAATTTAATTCTAAATATATAAGTTGTGACCCAAATAATCTCTTGCATGGATTTGAATGTGAAAAAGAAATAGACGAAAAGGGTTTATTAGAACGTCGAGAGAGAGAATTGCAACGAATTCCATCACATAATATAACCATGTCTTTGCATGAATCGCAATCTCCTGGAATGTCCATAAGAGGAACACAAACTTCTAGTGTTTTACAACTAATATATAATAGCTTCATCCCTTTAAAAAAAGCAAGCGCTGTAGTTCTGGGAATCATTGGTATATCTACGATTTATGGATTCTTATATAAAGTAAATAAATTTTTATTAATTTAAATAAACTGTATATATTTGTTTGTAACATACATTCCTTTTGTATATATAAATAATAATTTAATGTATTAGGTATTTTATGTAATATTCATTTATACCATAGTTTACACCTGTAAGAAATTGGATCCATAGAAGATTTGCTAATAAAAAGGATACTAGATGTAATATATATTCTGAGTTCAATGCAGCATTTGATTATGCAGATGAATTACATAATCCCCATTACAAGCTTAGAGATGGACATTATATAGGATATCACTCAAACTAATTTCTTTTACAATCAAATAGATAATTATAACTATTAAATAAAAATATATATGAACACGTAGAATATATATTTTTTAAAATATAATGGGGTAGATAGGGGTAATAATTTGTGTAAATAAAATTCCATATTGTTAATCGCAATATTCTAATAATATTTACATTTGCAATAAGAAGGAAAGAAAAAAAGAATAAATTGTGCAGAATTAAATAATAAATCATGTATGAAAGTGAATTATTTATATAAACTCTGATGTTTATCATTATATATAATTTTTCCCCATAGAATATAAATAAGTTATTTTACAAAAATACATCTTAAATTAAGTATTAGACAAAGATATAATGGAAATAAATAAGTAATATTAGATAATACTATTTGATATTTGGTAAAATACAATTACATAGGTTTGAAAGATGTAAAATTTTACTTCTCATCATTTTTAAAGATAATTTGAAACACGAGCACATCAGCAAGTGAGGGGTGTGATTATATTTAAACAATGAAAAGCATATTGTACTATTTCTTTACAATACATAGTATATTTAGGAGCATTTAATATTAAATATATTATCAATATTCCGTAATATTTAATATATTATTTTTTAAAACATTTCAATTGTTGTATTTTAGTGATGCATATGTTATATTAATAATAAAATGAAATACATTATATTGTAACATATATTTTATTACTTTACTGAAAAAGCATTTAAAATATATATTATTATATATAGTTAAAAGTTAACATTATTTGGAACTCATTTAAATAAATTTATTTTTTTAATACCTAACTTCTATAAAAGTTTTATATGATATTAGTCCATAGTGGCTTATAATATTAATATAATTTGAAATATTATAAATTTAAGTAAATTTTTATTTAAATATGTACAATATATGTTACAACATAAAATGTGTGCTTATGTGTTTGATACTTCTAAGCATGGTTAAGCACCCTATATAACAACTCTATATATTTATAAATATATGCTCTATAATGCAAATATAGATAGTTCTTTCTTTAACTTAATATTATTTATTTATAAAATTTTGAAACATTGCTTCTTATGAAATATATTTATGCTAAATATGTTATTTTTACATTAGTTACTTGGTTAATTATACATGAAAAAGTGACATTCTGTTACACAATATTATTTTTTCATATTATCAAATGAATAATTCAAGAATGGAATGGATATGCACATTGATTATATAAAAAAAAATTATATAACTTTATAATTTTAGTTATGATATAAATTCATATTCATTATAATGTATTATGTGTGTATACTTGTCTTTATTCTATAACTCTAATTATATATAAAAAATGACTATGTTATAAGGAAATTCTAAAGTCATATATTTAAGTATCATTCTCGTAATAAATTTAAAAAATCCATGTTTTATATTCACAATTTTACCTATAAAAACATTAAAATTATTTTTATTATTGTTTTCTTTTTTATTAAAAGAACAGAACAAAATTAACATAATGTATAAAAAATTTAATCATATGATGATAATTATATATATGTATAAATTCACTGGAGAAGGAATATTCTAAAAATTTTTGAAGAAAAATATATATATTAAGAAGAAAAAAAGATATAATACTTTAATTAATATATTATGGTAAATATTTACTAATGCTAAGATTTATATATATATTAGACCCAAAATATATACATATTATATAAGTAAGATAATTATAAGATTCAATATTCTTAAAAAAATATAAATATTTATGATGTTGTAGTGAATAAAATGTTATATAGAAATATTTAAAAAATTGTATCAAAACTAATATATACTATTTTTATTTATTTTTTATAGTATATATCTATTGTATAATATTATATATAATATCATTATTAAATACATTTATGTTTCATTTAATTATAAAAAAATGATTTGAATTTCTTATTTATATATGTGATATATTTAATTTTTAATATCCCCCCAATGAATCTTACTTTCTACATGTTAATCATAGTTATTCCATTCACACAAGTAACATTTTTATATTACATTGTTAAATTTTTGAATTATAAAATATATAAGTTAACAATATTATTTATGTTTAAAATAATTTTCACTCATATTTCTACACTTATCAATATTAGTACTTAACGATTATTTATGTTATAAAGTTGTGGTAGTTAAATTGTGTTTATTAGAATAACATATATAGTTATTTTAAATTTTGTCCTGTTATATACTTACATACTCTTAGATTAATAATAAAAATACATATACAAAATACAAGTTTAAATATATATGTAATTATTATAAAAAATGTATACACCGAATGAACTAATATGCAAATGTAAATTTATGAATATAATAAAATAATTATATTACATGGTTATTTAATACATTCTTGTTGTAATATGTCAAACATCTTATAACTAGTTCGTTTTGAATTCTATTGTTGATCCCTATAATCATATTTTTTTTATAAAATATTCAGTGCATAAATATGAAAATTACGTAAATTTTATAGAGTTATATTAATAATAGTTTAGTTCTATTTATATAAATATAACAGAATTTATATATATGTACATTAATTAGAATTTTCTAATCCTGCTAATCATATATTCCACTGATGATATAGTTGTGTTATTAAAATAAATATAATAAAAATTATACATTATTTTTTTGTATATTCTTGATATTTTATACTAGATTATGTTACATAAAAACAGTGCCAGTAGGTACTTCATTTTTTTATTGTTATATATATAATTATATTTCTTCTTTTAATTATATATAACAAGAAATTTAGCATTTTATAAATAAATTTTAATATTTCTATTTTTATATCAGTAGTAATAATACGTAATGATGATTATTTATATTTATGTATTATTATAAATTTGTACATAATGATGATCATTACAATTCTTTTTATTATATGAAAATATATAAAAATATATATATATTTATTATCATGTATAAACAAGTAATTGTAATATATTTATTGTGCTATCCTTATTTAAAATTATTTTATTTTTTTTTTTTTTTCATTTTATTTTGATAAAAAGGAACATCCTTTTAATTTTTTTGGGTAAATAAAACTATGCTAAATTGTTTAATAGTAATCATAAGCTTTTCATTGGTATATACAGGAGGAATATCCTATTTGATTCTTTCTATCATTTAAATTATTGTACGTGTAGTCAAATGTATCCATTATGTTCAGAAGTTCTTTTTCATTTTTATTCCACATTTTCCTTATCTTCCATATTGTTGATTGTAGAAATAAACCATACGCAGTATACTGTCATTGTCAGAATAATTTTATATATATATGTGTATTCTTTATTTTATATAATTTTTCAAGAATAACACAATGAAAATTGTAATTCATTTATATTTTAAGAAGTTAATTTAACTTTAACCTTATAAAGAAAGAAAGCAAACATTAATGTGCTAAATGATATAATAAATAAAGGTAATATAATTGTGCGTAATTTTGTCAAAAACGCATGCTATTTTAGTTTTTCTTCTTCTACTAGCATATATATCATATAATCATTTTAAAATTTTTCTAGCCATGAATATAGACTTTTGTTTTTTGGGAGATTACATATTCCTAATAATTCCATGTACTTGTCATAACAATTACTAGGATTAGGACATCCATCACGCAATGGAAGTAATTCATAGAGATATTGCATTTTGTAAATTATAGAATATACATTCTCATCCAAATCATTCAAATGATTCTTACATACTTCAGAAACTATCTTATTATTATTATCTCTTATGCTTTCTTCAATCATTATTTTGTAAACTTCTTGAGTATTTTTTTTTTTCGCATTTAATACATCTTTTTAGTATGTCTTTTAGAATAAAGTTGAAATATTCACATGTTGATTTTTTATTTAAGTTGGGAGTTTTAGCTTCTATATATCCTAAATATCCTATAAGTTCTTTACATCCATGTATAAAGTTCGCATTAGGCTTGTTAGCAGCCACCAAATGTTTGTGAATATTTTTGCATGGTTTAAAAAACGAATTAAAAAAATATCGGTTTTTATTTTTATATATTTTAAAATCCTGCATACAGTTGGGTATTATGTCGTCAAAATTGTACTAATAGAAATGTCATAATGCATATAAAAGATTAAAATAATATTTAAAATAACGTATTCTTTCCTATGTTCATAAAAATATCACTATTTTCAAACTAGTTAAATAAATTGTAACTGATATTAATAGTAGGAACTTACATCATTATTTATAACTGTTTGATCAGTAGAAACCATGTTTAATACAAAATGAAGAAAATAAAATTTATATTTTTGTAATTATAAATGTTTGTACTTAAATGTATCGTACTATATACTATATTTATATAAAATGTATTCTAATACAGAATACATTTTTTTTAATTATTTTTTTTAAATATTTATTTTTAATTTATTCTTCGTCCATACTAGAATATGATTTTATAATCGGTTATATATAAGGGAAGAAAGTTTTCACATGATTGAATAATATGTAATAAACATATACAATTCTGAAATTATATAGATATACAAAATGATAAGAACTATATTTTGTATTATTGCTATATATATAATACAAATATAATAAAATAGTTACGCAATACAATAAAGTAGGAAATATATATATTAATATAATCAATATTTCTTTTCATAATACATATTTATATGCCTTATTCATACATTTATTTATTGGAAATAAAAAGATATTTTTAATAAATGAACATATTTATCAATTAAATATATAAATATATTGTATAATTTTTACATTATTACTTTATTACTTATCATTAAAGGTATATTGCTTGTAGTTTAAACTACATACCATGTATGAATCATATATTTATATATAAAAACAAGAATGTAATATTTTCTTATAAATTAAATGATTATTAAAAGACATGTAATTATTTACAGTCTTAAAAATCATTTTAATTTATGTAAAAAAAAATTTAAGAATTACCGTAATAATTATATTAATTGTTATAAGGACTTTATATATTAATGAGTTTATGTTTTCTTATTCATTGAGTGCTTATTTCATTAATTCGATATATAAAATAATGAACGGTATTAATATTAATTATTCCTACATATATTAATACAATATATACCATGTATTTATGGTTCCAAATTATATAAAAATTAATGTCGTAAAAGACATAATGTAATTTATTATTGTAAAATATGTTTCTATATTTATAATATAAATAAAATATATAGAAATTTAATTATTAATGCATATTTCTGGAAATGTAAGACAAAATAATTTTCATATATATCTAATGTAAAATATATCATGAACTACTTAATATATTTTGTTTATATATTTTTCATTTTTTTAATGTTATAACAAATGTATTTTGATGAATAATAACCCTTAATGAAATTATTACAGAATATGTAAAAAAATATAAATAATATGAACGATTGAATTTATTTAAGTCTTTGATGTTAATGAATCAAGTAACGGCTACATTTTATGATTTATGCTATATGCCTTATTCCTTTTTTTAGGGTATTTTATAAATTGAGACTATATTTGTATAATATTATCAATCAATTATATTGATTTTTAAGTTAAAATGAAATACTTAAAATATATATTGCATACTAGGAGTAAAAAAGTTTAAGGATAAAAAAAAAATTTCTGGATAATTGGAGGTACAAAATACAGAATAATATATTTGTAGTTTGCATTTCATATATGGAAGGAACTTTTTATTAAAATTTAAGTCTACATTATGTAAACTTGTTAGGTATAAATATTTTATATGAAAAACAACAAGATATATTAAATTTATTTTTTATAGAAAATTTTAAAGGAATAAATTATTTAAATACTATAAAACATCATATACACATAATATAATATAATTAAGGATTTTTTTATTATATGATATTGAAAAATATACATCCATTTCATGATTATTTCCATACAATTGATATTTCAGTGTAAATGTTATAAGAAATATACGTTTTATTTTACTATATATTTTATTTATATTGATAATTTACAATATCAGAACACATATAACATATTATGCAATATTGCTATTATATCATAGTATATAAATATATTATCAATTTCATAGAGTGCATTTTTAATGAGAAATCAACGTAAGTTATTATTTTACATTATAAATGTTATACAAAAATAAATATACTACTTTTATATACTTATCGCAATAAGTGAAATAAAATCATTAATTGTGAATATAATATGCGCTGACATAAATCATGTACAAAGAATATTTTGCTTATATAAATAGTTATCTCAAATATACTTAAATAAAATAATATTGAAATTAATAGTTATATATGGACTAGCATTATAATACAAATTATTTTACAATAAAATCAGATAAATCATATACATTTATTTTCCTTAATGATATATTGCATAGTACATCATTTTTAATATAATATATATATTTTTATTATATATATGAGTAATTAATTTTTATGTAATATATATTTTAATATTATATAAGATGAATATAATAATATATTCACTTCTTTAACACATAAGATTATAAAATTACTAGAAAAATATTTAATAAATCTTGTTTGTAATCTTTATTAAAATGCAACATTTTTTTTCTACTTATTTTTTTGTTGGAATTGCATATATATAATGGACTAATGCCATAAATTAATTACGAAAGAAATTATTTGTTCCAATAAAAATATAAAATATTGGTTTTATATATATTTATGAATTAAAAATAATTATATAATTGATATAGCTAAAAATTAAAAGGTAATTCATTAGTCCTTATGCAAAATGGTTAATAAAAAACACACATATATATCTTTATAACTTAAAATATAAAATAATGTTTTATTTTTTTTAAATATATCATTCTTAAATGAATAGTTTGTACTGTATTTTGTGTTTACTTAATTTTCTTATTTTAGTTTATATGTGTAACTTATTTCTTTTATTTGTAATATATATTTTATTTTTACATCTCCATATATATGAACCACGTTTATATGACCTATGATTAGAATCAGATTATCTTGAATAAATGTTTTTATATACACATTCTAATTTATTGCAATGATTGCGAAGAAAATATTTGGTAGAATGTTATACATCGCTATTATATATATTTAGAATATAATAATATCTGAAGTATGAATTTATATGATTTTCAGATAATAATTTTGATAGATATATTTTTTTTTATATTTATTCTTAGGTTAAATAATAGATATAAAAATAAATTTAACCTTTTTCATAATATGATGAATTAGATATCTATATATTTAAATTCAAAGAAATTAATGTTCTATATCTTATTAGATTCATATAACATATCACAAATTGCAAATAAAACATTTCAAATACATCACGATTACCATATGCTTAAATAAAAAAAACGTTTACGGCTTTATATTATTTTTACATTATTTTACCATGTATATTTAATTCCAAGTAATTGTCACAAACATTTAAATAATTATATATGCATATATGGAACTCTTCAGTTAGATAATCGCATGCATATATATGTATGACAGATTATATAATTTTCTATATAATATAGTATTATAAAAAAATATTTAATGAAATTAGATAAAAATACAGTAAGAATACAAATAAAATCATGATAATATTTAGTATTTTCAATTATGTATGTATATACTTCTTTTTAAAATGCTTTTTAGCAAATATTTATAATTATATATATTTAGAGAAACTAAATATACATCAAAGAAATATTACATACATGATGCTATGTAAATAATTATAACATTTTAAAAATTATTTATATTGATTTAAAAGGAACAAATATAATCATCAAAATTTGTTTGTTTTTCTATGTTATGAAAATTACGAATCCTTAAATTTTTGGTAAACGCATATATAATTATAAAGATCGATAAAATCTAAAATGTAATGAGCTATAAATTAAATATGATATATCATATAGGAAAAATAATTGATCAAAAAATGTATATAATTAGGATTGCAGAAAATATAATCATCCGGTTTCTAAATTAAGAAATCACATATATGTTTTTATTAATATTTCTCTGTTTAACAAAATTACATATGATACACATTCTATAAAATATTTTTTTTCAATATAATAATATTTTTGATCAAAAATATTATATAATTTTTGTTCTTTTATATATTTTCTGAGTTTTCATTTTATGTATTGAATTTTTTTTAATTCTTTTATGTATATTATTTTCCCGAAAATCTGTCTTTTATTGTAAAAATCTCTATGAAAATGAATTTAATCATTCATTTTAAACATATATTCCAATCTTTATCCTTTATATAGTTAATTGTGTAATTGATTCAAGTAATAAAAAAAACGCAATTATGTAACTTATATATTTTTATAATATCATATCTTTTATAATTAAAGAAAATAGTGATTTTTGAATAACCGTCACACTTCAAATTGTTCTAAGTAGTAAAATTTAATCAATATATCGTTATAATTTAAAAATTACTTTACTACTATATAGATATATATCGTTTTATATATAAAATATTATGATACAATGAGACAAGAAATTAAAATTTATATCCTATTTCTAAATTCCAAAATATATCTACTTCAATGAATATAATCGATGATATTTAATTTATTAATACTTTCTAAACAATTATATACATAAAATAATAAAAATTTCTAATTTATTTCACATATTATATAAAAATATATAGAATTTTTTTTATATATGATTTCATTTATTTTAATAATTATTTAACTATGCTGTAACGCATTATTTATTATCTTATATAATAAGTATGATCAATCAACTTTAATGACAATTCCATGCTGTTATAGCATTGTAATTTGCAGAATTAATACATTTAGGAATTTAATGATATTAGGAAATTAATAACAAAAAGTGGGAAATATTTTTGCGCAAATTTTATTCCTCTACTTACTTAATAAGAACACAAAAAAGGAAAACATGAAAATTTCATTATTTTTTTTATATTTCTATGACCATTTCATTCCATTTTGTGTGTAGTAATGTATGAATATTGAAAATGTATATGTACATAGTTTAAATTTTTGAGATCAATATATTTAAATGATTTTTTTCAAACAATTCAGATCTTGTACAAAATTTTAATGAAAACGTCCAGTGTAAACAAAGAGAATGAAGCATCATGAAAATTTTTTTTACAATATGACAAAAACATAAGAAATAAAGCATTTTTTCCAGAAATATAGAACACAATTACTATTTGTTTATAGATTTTATAATAAAAACATAAAATATAAGAAATATATGAACATTTAAAAAGTATTAATTTTTATTTTGGTATATTATAATTTTTATCATTGATTAGTAACTTTTACATATTCTAAACAATTTGCACATTAGATTCTAATAAGTTATTCCTTATTTATATTTTTTTCATGGCACTTAAAATTGTCTTTGAAAAGAATTATAAAATAGTAGGTTCATATATAGAAACTTTTTTTTCGTTCCATTATTATATATTACTTCCTTAAAAATATTCATGGTAAAACATATTAATCCAGAATAAAAATATTTGTTACTGTAACTTCATAATATTTTATAATAAATTAATATGTACATTTATATTTTTTATAGGATTCATATAAATAGACATTAAAAAATTAATTAATGATTAATAATAAATTTTTTTATTTTAAAGAATCCATGATATTTAAAATAACTACAAACTATACATACATATATTTAAATGTAGTATATTTTATTGACATTGGTAAAAGGATTTTAGAACTAGTTATGTTAATATTCGTTTTCCGTATAAATAACTTCACTATGTTACGGATATTGTAGACTTTAATAAAAAGATACACAAAAATATACAACATATCACACAGAAATATTTGTATTAATTAAACTCTGTTAATATATTTTTGATTATAATAGAACAATTATAAATAACATTCAAAAAATATTTTATTGTATACACATCACATTTCAAAAATAAGAATCTATTTTTTAAATGTTATAATTATTCTTATTATGAAATAATAGCTTCATATATATATAAAAGAATTGTTTATAAATTTATAATTATAAATATATATTTTTTCTGAATAAAAAAATATAAATTTACAAATAGTTTTATAATTTTATATAATATCCAATTAAAATAACGTAGAATAAAAGAAAACTTATAAATTTTCAAATAATTATATTATGATGGTATGCATAAAACAAAAAATTTTATAATTTATCATATGTAGCGATTTAGAATATTATTATTAATTTCAATAACATTTGAATGGTACTTCTCAAATATAATGTAGAAATGGAATAGAACTTAATAAATCCTAAGAAAACAAAAGTTATTTTTTATTAAATCCATTAAATTTATAGAGTGAATAGAAATCGTAATAACTTCTTTAGTAATGTAAACAATTATATATCTATTAATATAAATTATATAAATCAAATTCAAATATTCATATTTTGCATAAAATAAAAAAATATATAATATTTAATTTAATCAATAGAATCTATGACAATTTTCTTGATATATATTATGCATAATGAATATATATTATAAGTGTTATTTATACACTATTATATATATTATTGGAAATTCAAATAATTTATTTAACATTCATATTGTAAATATCATGGAATAGTTAAAATATATATGATTATATAACATATGCTACGAACAATTATAAATCCATATTTTATGGAACATAATAATATAAAAATCACTTATGATAAAATATTATAAAATTAGACAAAATCCTAAAAACAAATCTATAATCCTAAATAGCGCTATATATATTCTTATGAATTTTATTAGTAATTATTTAATATATAATGAAATACATAGATAAATATATGATTCTTTTTTTCTTGTTACTATATCAGTTTTTAACATTCTTTAATAATGAAAGCTCTTCTAGGGGTAGGCATTTTTTACAATTAAAATTATTATTTTTGTTAAAATATAATTTTTCTTCTTAAATAAATTATTTTATTTTTTCTGCAAATAAAAAATACATATTTTTTGATTTGTTTTAAATTAATAGAATAAAGAACTCGAAGAATTACATACAAAGAAGATATATAATATATTCGATATTACAGATGATACTTGTGATGATGCTTTTATCTACATAAATGCGAAGAGTGTCTTAGAAAAGCATAATTTGAATAAAATCACCTCTGATCAAATACTTAAAGCCTTATGTTATGTTTATAATAAAAGTGAGGCACATGTATTTAATAATGATTATTGTGATTACCTTTACTTTTGGATATGTGATATATTATATAGAAATTTAACAGACAGTAAGTTGTTTTATACTGTTATGGAAACGATTAAACATTTTCTGCAAAATAGTAAGGGTGAGAGCATATGTAATTATACTAAATATAATAATTATAATATAAATGA
>NW_021629391.1:0-384 GCF_002157705.1 Plasmodium gonderi | reverse complement strand
AAAGATTATGATCACATCAAAAAAGATTTAAAGGAACATGATTTGTTTTGTAATCGTGAATATAAGGCTCTTCTTGTTAAATATGCATTAGTATATGAGAAGTTAATGATGAAGTGCCCAAGATTTGGTACTAGACATTGATTTTGCAGTTATTTTAATGAGTTTTTTAAGAGGAATGACAGATTTGAAATATATACATTGTCATGTAGCGAAATGCAAAATGACGCTACTATTTCAGAACTAGTAGAAGATCAACGAAAATCGATACAATACAATATGGAACAAGATGGTTATGTAATTACAAATAGACGCAACTTAGAATATATAATTTCAGATAATCCTTCAAGTACTTCAACCAGCATAGTCATTGCTCCTTTAGTTATA
>NW_021629390.1:0-2707 GCF_002157705.1 Plasmodium gonderi | reverse complement strand
ATATTTATAACAATGTGATAAATATTTTATGGATGGTTACTATAATGTAATTAATATCATAAAAGGATCAATTAGGCTAAATATAAGTTTTAATAAATTATTTTGAAGATGAAAATATTTATATTGAAAAAAATTATATAATATACTAAGTGCACCTGTTTTTTATATTTCATCTGATGCTAAAAAAAAAATACTAGGTGACACAGAAGAACAAAAAGAGAAATTATATGGAAAACAAATTCAGAAATTATCTTAAATAAAATGCACTGGAATGAAAGTGTATTGAATGATGGTAACAAAGATACTGAAAAACAAAATGGATGTCATTATAAACCATGGTTGGAAAGGACAAGAATTTTATAAACAGGAGAAATTATATTGGGGGTAACTGTTTGTTATGGTATTGCATTCAATCGAATGATGAAGAATTTGAGGATAGTGTTACTTTTAGTGAGGTTGATAAGAAAGAGGTCATAGATGTTTGCATTGACGAGAATTATGATCCTGAATAAGCACATACATATATAAATATATTTAAATAAAAATAAATACTTAAAATTACATTAAATAAGAAGATTATAAGAAAGGATTTTACATATAGTAGAATAAATTAAAATGTACACCAAGGATATACATTTTACATATAAAGATAATACGCAAAATTATAATATCATAAACAAGCAACAATAATTACAATATATAATGCTATATTAAATATGTTATCATTAACGTTTCTTTTTATCATAATATAATGGATAAACTAAGTTCACATATGTATATAATATATTAAGAAAATACTTTTTAAAAAGACAAACAAAAACAATTAAAGTAAAAATGTTTTATTATTTCGAATAACGTATTAAAAATAAAGACATGCTTTAAACCAAACCCTAAAAAAAGAACAATCCTTAACATAAAAGCCAAACATAAAAATTAAAACATAAAGCCGATTACTTAAAACCATATTTTAAAACGTGAACCCTATGGATCTAAAATTAGCAAAAATAAAAATAAAAATTGTATAATATAATATATATTTAAATCATGTTTATATGTAGAACTTAATATATTCTTATATAACATGGTGTAATATTATAATTTTATTCTCTATATATATTATTTTTAGTAATAAAAAATTCAATTGTTAATGTATATATACCCCATCTGCATTTATTTTATAATATAAATATCTGTGTTTTTATGTTCATTTTAGTATATATATTGCATTGTTTGATATAGTAATCTTAATAATGCTACGAGTAATATCCGTTTAAACAGGATATATTTAATCATATATTCACGTAATATTAATTATTAAATATAGAGCATTATTAAATGAAGCTTGCACAATATATTTACAATATAATAAATTATTATGAATTATTATGAATAAACATTTTAAAAAAATTATAAGAGTATTAATAATTGATACAGTAAAAAATATTATATATAGCGTACAATTCCATACATTTTATATTACATTAGTAATAATTATATAATCAATAATAAAGTAAAAACATATATTATTTATAATTTATATGCTGATATTTGAGGGAAAAGATAATTATTCTAATAAAAAATTATAAAATTCTGTTTAACTTATTTAATATGAAATTTTTAATTGTATAAAATAATTTGTACATTATCTCTTATAAATTATTAAATAAAATCATTTTTATTTTAAAAAATATTTTGCTAAAATTGAACTATAATTTTTATAAATTTTTAGATTTATTTGTGAGTGATATATATGCATTACATACTGATGTAACATACGTTCATAATTAAGTCAAACATTCAAGAAGTATAAAAAATAAGGATTAAGCAATTTCCATTTTTTATTTTATTTGTTAAGGAAATAATTTGTATTTATATAGTGCTAGAGCAAATTTTATATAAAAATGAGATATATATTATATGATTTATTATGCTTTTCATAAAGAACACTCTATTTTATATATTGTGTGTATACACTTTAACTGACATAAAGAGAAAGACAAAATAAAATACAATATTTATAGAGAAGAGTTATATTTATATTATACGAATATTACGTAATAAATGGAACAAGTGAAAATATTAAAATTTACATGATATGATTTATTCAATATGATGTTATTATATGTTTAAATGTTTATATTGTTTGATATGAAACTAATAAAATCCAAGAAACACTACAATTGAATAAAACATAACACACGTAATGCATGTAGGTAGTTATTAAATTATATTTATATGTAAATCACGTTATCTTATTTATTCTGTGGTAGACATTTAATAGGGAAAAATATATTTTGTTCATACATGTATATCATAAGCATAAATTTATATATATCCGCTTGTAATATATTATAAGCATTAAACATTAAATTTTCATAAAAATATATAATATAGTAAATCTAAAAATGTACTATATGTAATATTTATTTAAAAACATGTAAATATCTTTAATATATTGTTTTCTTTTACATGATAATAAGTCATTTATTAAAAACTATGTTCTAATTACAATTACAATATTATTTAGTATTTTTTAAATTATATTACAAATACTACAATGAAAAATATAATAAATAATAGTAAAATTGTAATTATACATATGTTAGAAATAATATAACATAATCTTCAATATATATATGTTATTTAAGTGGTTAGTATAGTTACACACATTTTATATATCAGGGTAACAATATTTTATTTTATTATT
>NW_021629389.1:7888-8198 GCF_002157705.1 Plasmodium gonderi | reverse complement strand
TTTGATAAATTTAAATGCATATATAGCAGCATTACATTGTTATAAATGTGTATATTATAGGCTGATTAAATATATTTAGTGCTTTTAAGGATACTTTTATATTTATTTTAACAATACATCATTTTATGTTTTTATAATTTGAATCCGTAAATGTATATATAAAATATGATGTGCGTATATTTCTTATTTTAAATATTATGGGAATATGATAACATAAACGCACGAGAATAAAAATAAATAATAATAATTTCATTTTCTTCAAAAATATAATATCTTTAAAATTATTAGGATATATTCTACAATGATTCTA
>NW_021629389.1:1453-7725 GCF_002157705.1 Plasmodium gonderi | reverse complement strand
TTTATTGTGAATTATTAAATAAATTCATAAAAATTAATTATATTAATAATGACACAATATGTAAAACACTACTATAATTCATAGTATGAATAGAATCACGTGTTTATATTGTTCAATATATATAGAAATACGTATTTCATAGGTTCAAATTCATGAAAAGTTATTTGTAAGGTATGAAATTTAAGAAAGTATGTGATAACAACAAAAAAAACAATTTCATATATTTCATTATTTTTTTATGTTCATGTTATGAACGTGTTATATCAGATATATATAAAAATTTATAAATAATATTACAACATATAAGTTCTATTTTATGATGAAAAATATATAATATTATTTAAGAAAATGTAGTTTGAACATAATATTTTTTATTAAAAATATTTATATATATAACAATGATATCTATTTTTATTAAATTAATATGTACAAATTTACATAATATATTAATTTGGTACGAAACTCCCAATATTAAATAATAAATAACTCATCAATATTAGTAATTTTAAAAATTCAGAAAAAAAAAATCCCAACAAAAAAAAAACAGATTTACTATGGAATACTAGAATAATATATTTTGTATAATAATTCTCTACTCTATCATCATACACAATAATTTATTTTAATATTGTAACGTTCTAATATATATATGCACCAAAAAAGATAGAGTGCAAGAATATACAGTTATTATGTAATTATTTTGCATTAATTATTTGTTAAATAGCACATATCCTGTAGAAAAGTTATTAATTTATGTTCCTTATTATATACATATAATTTTTTAGATAAAATATATAGCATAAAAATAAGACTTATTGATATAAAAATTATAACTTTTGCTAAGAATAATATTATAAATTTCTAAACATATATTAATATGCTGAATTTTTATGGATTCTTTGTTCTTATAATTAAATCTCTTACAAATGAAGGATAATGATAAGAACATATTAAAATTATTGAATAAGTTTGAACTAAGCTTTACGTTTTATATATACATTGCATTCTTATATATTTTTATAGTATTATTAAAAGAATTATGTTCACCATATATTAGCTGCTGTAAAGTAAAAGCAAGAAGGATTATAGAAAAGTAATTTATTCATTGAATTATGTTCATATATATATATATATATAATATATATTAAACTCTAAAGTATATTAAAAACACATTAAAGGTAGTTGAAAGGATTTAATTGTATATTAGAGTTATAATTTTTATATTGAGGGATATATTTAAATATATTATAACATAACTACCTGATATTGTAAAAATTTTTTTCATTTAAAACATTATTTAAGAATAATATAAATATGATACATAAATATCTATAAAAAAAAAATTGGCAGTAATAGAAATTAAACAAATATAATACGTGGATATACCAAAGCTTACAAAATTAATTTAAATTACATATATTTAATTTATATAGCAATTCAATTGAAATTTATTATATGCATATGCTTTATTAGTATAACCTAAGACAAATATTTATTTTATGCAGTAATTAATAATATTTCTATAAAATAAATATTATTCTCTTAATATTTAATTGAATAAAAGATGAACAAAATGTATATAATAAATTTAGTTAAACATATGAGAATAATGGTACTATGCAGCATGTTTTGTTTCAATAAATTTTCCTAATCAAAAGAACTGGAAAATTAATGATAATTTCTAAATTTACAAAACATACTAACACGAAATTTGATTCCTTATATAAAAATTATTTATTATACCTTATAAGATATATTAATTTCAATGCTTAGACAAAAATTATGGATAGTGCTAGAATTATCATTATATATTTTATATATTTGTATACATGTTAGATATATGTTGATCTGTTAGATATATCTATAGATCAACATATATCATTAAATATATGGATAATATAATTAAGATTTAATGTAATTCATCATATATTACGACTAACCTGTTATATTTATATTTTTTATACATTCTCATATTTTTCTAATTTACAATTTAAGTATTCCAAAAATATCCTTAAAAAGTAATTAATATATATAATAGTAATTTTATATTAGTTCTATTTGTATGTTCTAAACAAGTCTATTTATATTATACTATAACTTAATTACCACTATATTTGATGACTTAGCCTTTATTTAATTCGAGACTAGGATCGATTGCTTATAATTAAGTTACACAAATATAATACTTCACTTTATTTTATCCTTCATCTGTTCTTAAATGTTGTATTAAATACAAAAACATATTTTATTTTTTTTTGTTTAATATATTATTTTTATTTCTATTAATAATAGGTATATGGCACTATTTATATTATCAAAATAGAAGTACTTATATGTTATTATGATGTTAAAAAGAAATAATAACAATCGAATTTTATGCTTGCAATATACATTCTATAATAAAATAATTTATTGTAATATAATTGTTAAATAAATTATATGATATCCGATATATATTAATGCATTTTACTCAAATAAGTTATAAATTTTGTACATATATATACTAATAGAAAAAGATAATACAAATAGATATAATAAATAGTGATAACAGCATATATTTTTAAAAACATTATAAAGAATATGATATATATAAATTTAAGAATGACGTTAAAATATTTCAATTTAATTAAATGCAACATTTCATATATATAATAAAAATATATTAATTAACTAAATCATACAAATAAAGGAATAGCATAACATATTTCTCTAATTCTAAATACTGAATGTATTATTATATCATTTTTATCTGTATAACTTCAAGTAATATCAAAAATATTTCTGAATAAGTATAGGAATATCACTAATTTTCGCAAAAATAATATGTACACTTTGTTAATATTAAGTAGAAATGACACCCACAAATTTTAATATAATAAACTTCAAATAGTGAGGTACATATATGAGTAAAATATATATGGTTAATAATTATTCTTATAATGTTCACTTAGGATATATAAGAGTTTATATATAAAAACAAATTGAAAAAGTACTGATAATATGTATTATATATATAATGCATATAATAAAATATATGCAAATATGTTACTACAAAACAATAATAATTGTATATAAAGAAGTAATGAAGCACATGCAATAAATTAATTTATTACAGTTGCTAGAACATCTTTAGTATAATGTGTAAATATACTTATCTACTTTTCCCACATATTATAAAATATTTATTTTAATATTATAATATAAACAATACACTATTATACATACAATGTTGTTGTATCATATTCAGAGTGCATGTAAGAAAATTGTTCTATTAATATTGCTACAATAATTATGAATAACATGATATATAGGACATTATAACTGATGTATTCTGGAAAAAATATATTATTCTGATAACATTATAATTTTAGAAAAATGATATTTAAATAACGTAAGGATTTAAGAATTATGATTATAAAAATAGTGTTATATTATGAAGTAAAACGACAATATATTTTTGATATTATTTTTATTTATAATAAGTGATATTATATATAGATAGACATGTTATTTTTTACGTATTATGTTATATTTTTATCATATTATTTCATCAAATATTATTAATATACATTAATTGTATGATTCTGAATAATATGTATTAATGTAAGAAATATTTTTTTCTCGTTTCACATGTTTTATTTGTATGTTCCCATTTATAACATATTATAATCGAATTATTAGTAACATAAATTCATAAAAATAAATATTGGATATTTAATAGATACCATATAAAATTATATATATATTTATGTTATATTATCTTGTGTGTTTGTATATTTGTGCTTTATGCATCCTACATGTATATACATATTTTATATCTATGCATTCCCTTTTTTATTTTGTTTCCCTATATTTTACATCATAAACATAATTGAAATTCTATCTCCTATAATAATTAAATAACCATTATAGCATAACAAATGAGGTTATTTATTAAAATATATAATATTTTTAAAATTAATATATTCAAATATAATATTTAATAATTGTTCATTCTTATGGATACTTTATTATTTTTACTGGGGTATTTTTTTAATAAAAATAGTTAATATTCTTTATTTGACAATATTTCAGATATAACACCTGTAATGATATGAATTTTTTCTAAATGATTACTCGCATATTTTATTTCTGATCAAAACAAAATATATTGAATATTAAAGTATTTCAAGTATCATAATTTTTTTACTTTTTTAAAAAATATTTTTTAATTAATAATTTTATTTTGAAAAATTTTTTTAAGAAAAACTTGTTCTCTCTCATATATTGTTTTTATATATTAATATTATTATTTTGAAAAAACTGTGATCCTTATATATATGTTTATATGAGTAGCAGATATTACATTTTTTTCATGTGTATAATTCTTATAAATTGATTGTCCTAGTACAAAGATTAATTACTATATTAAATAATATTTGAGAAACGAATATAGCATGTATGATTTAAATATATATTTATATATAATAATATTTTTTTTATTATGTGACAAAATTTGGGAACATAATTTAATGAATATCTGATCACATATAAAATTACAACTATTGTAAATGATATCCGTTAAATTTCATAATAAATATATCTTACCTTCTATTATGAAAATATCAATATCATATAATTACCGTATGGAAGTATGTGTAAGAATTTTTTTTTTCTTAATTAGCCTATCTTTATAATCACATTATTGATATATCACCCATATAAAATAATGATGCATAGTTAATTGTTACGAATTTTTAAACATTTTTTATTCATTATTAAATAAATTTATTTTTCTCATAATTGATCTATTAATATTATATTTTTTATTTTTAATGTACTAATATACATCCCATTTTTTTTTCAGTATATTTTTTTAATATCCTATAAAATAAACTAAAAACAGATGCGAAAGTTTTTATACATATAATAGAATCATTGGAATAACATGTCTCTTACGTAGAAAAAAATCATAGATAGTTGAAAAAAGTTGATATAATAATGTAAAATTTAAAAAATTAGAAAAATAATGTACGAACATTTGAAGAAATTTTATAATAGTATTATATTTTGGTTATAAAAAAATCATTCAGTGTGTCATAATAAAACGAGAAATAGCATGTGAGTTCACAATAAAATAAAAAATATTCAAATAATTATGTCTTAAGGAAATCGAATTCGTTGGGAAATATACATGGATTGATGTTAATATGTTTCTAGTGTCTAATTTCTAAACAAACTCGTTATATGATAAATATTATAAATGTTTTATAACAAATGGTTTTATATTGACAATAAAATATATTCACACGAAAAAAAAGGAGGAATAAATGACAATGTAACAAATTGTATTGATAAAAATATTCAATAAATTAAAATATAATTTAAAAAATACTAAAAATATAAAAGAAATTAGGGAAAATCATGAATAATATGAAAAATAATAAAATCATTTAGTGTATTATGGCCCCTTAAGTGATGAATTTATTCAGAATGAAATATACTTAGCATACCAATATGTACACAATATATTCGAAATAGGATTGTATGTAGATTATATAACATAAGATATGTTAATATGGGGACATAATATAAATTTATAATCTACAAACTTTTACGAAAAATGCTATTAATTCAAATTCTTGTAGAATATAATTTCTATATATAAAAACATTTAGAGTTAAGATAACATGAAAGTATAAAATACTATAGTTCTTGATATATATACATATATAATTCATAAATAATTCAAAATTACATAATGTAATTACTATAGAACATTTTTATATATATATAAATTTAAGGTACAAATAGATAAATTTAATATAATGTATGTTTATGTGAATGAACTAAAATATTTTAAAAATGTGGTGAATGTATTATTTTAAAAACACCTTGTAATAATATGTCCAAACCTTTTTCTTCCAAGTAAAGAGGTAATGTATCTACTATAGCTACATTTTGAGAAATATTATAGTTATCATTAAGGTTTTAATTATGTAATAAAAAAAATATAAATAATACTGTTTTTCCATTATTGAGATTATCCCAAAATACCTATAGATTTATATTTTATATAAACATTTATCTTATTTAATTATATATTTATTTTTTTTGCTTATTATAATTTTATAAATATTAGCATATATAATATGTGTATATATTCTTTATAGTTAGTAATTTGGGTTAAGATTTTGTACAATATTTATTCATATAATGAGTAAAATTTATTCAAAAAATATTACATTTATGATTTTGATAATGTACAAAATTATTTATATTTATATTAAAAT
>NW_021629389.1:0-1324 GCF_002157705.1 Plasmodium gonderi | reverse complement strand
ACATATTTAATTTTAATTGCTATGTAGGTTGTAGGGCTTCTAAAAATACATTTATTGAATTATACTGAAAGGACAGTACTGTGTACAAATGTAAGCACTGTATTATACAATTTCTTTCATATATATGCACTTAATAATCTTCAATGTGCATGATATGAGGGTCATATATATTTTTTTTTAAAATTATCACGTTATGAATATGTTATTAAATATCTGATACAAAATATACACCATTGACATAGAGAGAATATATAAGAATACTTATAATTCTCTCTATATAATATGTTTATATATATATTTGTTTTTTTTATCTGTGTATGTATTTGTAATAACTTATTAATTACAAATTAGTAAGAATGCACATAACAAAGAAATTGCTTATGAAAATTAACAAAATTCCCTATTTTAAAAGCTGTTATAAAATAATAAAATCCTATAGAACCTTTAATCATATGTAAATATAGTATGTTTTAGTCAGTTATATATAGGGACATCAAATACATTTTTTATTGAATATGCTATTCTTCCATAATGTGATGTAATTCTTTACGCCTAATTAAGGTGTTATTATAAAGTAATATATTATTTCATTAAATATATATATTTTGTGATATTTTATGTATAATATGGAAAAATTTTATTTTTAATTTATTCAGATGGATTTTCGTACGAAATATTTAGGTGAAATGGTCATTTCTATATATTCTATACATGCTATATACATTTTCACCTTAATATTTGGACCACATTTTTCACATTATATATACATTTAGACAATAAACAACTGCACATTAAAAAAAATTTTGTATAATTTTCTTGGATAGACACAATTATATACTAATAATATTGTATAAATAAATTAACATAACATCACTGTGAAGAATCAGAATTATGAATAAAAACATTATTCAAAAATTTTAGACTAAAAAGCAATAAATCTATATAAATAATTATTACAGATAATCGACATAAAAATAAAATACAGAACTTTATATAAATTAACACATTTCGCTAAAAACTGAAATATATACATCACGTATATTTTTATAGATCACTAATATATTAGGTAATCTAATGCTTAGTATCAAAATATATATATTATATAATGAATAAAAGTATACTAATTGAAATATTATGAATTATAATTATTACTACTTATTTTTTTTTTATATAAGTTTATAAATATATAAATTTTTAATACAATATATTTTATTATAATATTTTATGTAATATACATAAAGTTATATAAAAATTATATTAAAAGGGGAAAAAAACTTATGTAAAGATAAAAAATAAACAGTATATTTTAAAATATTATAAATTA
>NW_021629388.1:523-6163 GCF_002157705.1 Plasmodium gonderi | reverse complement strand
AATTTATAATATAATAATATATCATTCAGTAAATAATAAATAATATATTTCTTATATATATATTGTTACTAAAAAGGCTTCGATATTCCTAATAACAAAAAATTATGCTATACATTTTTTGGAAAAATAGTTGATTAATATATAAAAAGAAGATGAAAAATAAAATAGATATTAAAACTAATGTGCTTAAGCCAATATTCGTAACTTCCTAAAACATCAGAATATTGTCATTATAATATAGGAAATTATTTTGTTAATGTATAAAATAAACATTAAAAGAGAAAATAACATCTATTTTTAATATGATATGTGACTAATAACCTCATATGATCAGATAAATATCTAAAACATATATATATACAAATATTATTGCCGAAATATCAGTAACAATATATTTAAATTCTTTATTAAATATTTTAATATATAGGACAAATGACGTAAAATACCATATTTTATTCACGATATTAATAATTCTACTTAAAGTGTTAGATTACATATGTATTTTATAAAAGCGTATTATAATTATTAAAAATATTATTCCAAAAAAAATTTATAATTCTGTTTATAAAAATAAAGGCAAATATGCACATTATCAGAATGTAAAAGAATCTTCCAATAAAGGGTATTAATAAGCACTAAGTAAAAACGAAAAATAATATATTTTTAGTAAAGTAAATATGAGATATTACTTTTGGCATATATATACTGCATAACAATTTTAATGGATATAAATATATTCTATAAACATTTAATGTATTATATTAATACGTATATAAAATATATTATTCTTAAATATAATATAGGCTTAAAAATTTAAAATAATAAATATTTATTTAAGAATTAATATACATATATGATACACCTCTAATTATTTTTATATGTATATAATATTATTGAGTGATAAAAGTGATATATTTTTTTTTTTTAAATTTAATATATATTTTTTTCGTTAGATGAAAACAATAATTATTGTACCTAATATTGAAAATTGTCTAAGTTAATAAAGAAAAAGGATAACAATTTTTTAATTTATATTATTTAAATATTTTCATTAATAATATGTTGCAGTTTTATTGCAAGGATATGTTATTCTTTAATATTTTATTACAGTCTCTATATCAAATGTAGATTTTTAATATAATAATTTTATATAACACTGATTTTTGAATTATTTGTTTCATGTATTGTGCAAATATATATAACACTATATCTTGGTCCTTTTACATACACTATTTATTTATGAGCTTTTTATTAAATAATTAAGTCATTTCTATATTCAGCTAGTTTTAAGAAACATTATAAAATTACAATAACTATTATTTGTAAAGCATACAGTTTTATTTAATTTTTGATATACCTATTTTAAGCTATTCATCTATAATATACTATAACTATTAATCGATGTCAACAAGTTATTTTCTACTTGAGCTCTTTCAATATAATTGTAACTATTGTCCATTATGTGAGAATGTTTCTTATTTTTCATTTCATTTATTGCCTTAATTAAGTTAAAAAATATAAATTGTTTTATAATTTAATTATAATTTTATGATATTTTCAGCTGCATAATTATTTTTATTTTTTTTCATACAAATATGCATATACATTAGTCTTTTATTTGGATTAAATTATGTTTAATTCATTTTTTTTGACATTGTTATATCATGTAAAATATAGTGAACTGTATTTTATTCTATAGTCCTTATAAATAAAATTTTTATATGAGTATTCGAATTAATCCAATAATGTAAGATATTATTCATCTTTTTTAAGAAATCATTTCTTTATTTTCACTAACAAAGGTCGTAAATGTGATCCATAAGATGTATTCTAATAATGCTGATACAATGATTTAATTATATCCTTAGTCATTTATTAAATAAACATTTTGTAATAATAGGTAACATAAATTTTAAGAATTACATATCATATAAATGGAATTCACATTTAACCTTATATAAAATGAATATAATTGTGATATTGCAAGAACTGTAAATGTTACAGTTAAAAAAGCTGCTTGTATATGTTTTAAGGATGCGAAATGTTCGAATTCAGAGGATACATTAATTACAGTTTCATCTATACTATTTTAAATATGTATACGTTTAAATTAACTCAATACTTTACAACAGCTGCTGTTATCATAATTTTGACAGTATGTTAATAATATCTTATATTTATTAAAACATTCAGTATATTAATGACTTTTGTATCTATTTATTTTTAGAACATAATACAGTTCATCCTGTTTTTCTAATTATTCAAATGTATCATTGTTAATATTTTTAATGTACTGCACACATACATCAGATACATAAAATGAATGTGTTTTTTCTTGTTCAAGTATCAATACATTATAAGCATCTATAGTGTTTTCTTGTGGAAGGTTAGTAATATTTAATGCATTTACTATCCTAAAGGTGAAATATTAAGAGATTTCTTCTATATCAGCAGTAGAATATTTTTTATATATAAAACATAAAAAATTGAGAAGAATTTTTTTGCAATCAGCTTGAAAAAATTGATTGTACACCTTAATAACTCCCAAAAGCCGTGAAATTACTTTACATGTATTACTCATTTTTATTTCATCATTTTTGTACCATTTTTCCTACTTCTGATAAAATCACTCAAACATGTAGGAAACATATCCTTAAAATCGAACTAAAGTAAAGGTAACAATGAAAAGAAAATTTTAACATAATAAATAAAAAAGTATTTCTTCATATTTTTCCACAGATAAAAATATTTTCAAATTATTTAATATAAATTTTAATTGAGAGAAAATGTGGGAATATGCGTCTTCTTTTACTAATGGTTGCATAGACATTATGTTAATTTATGTACAGTGACAAAATAAAAGTTAATATTTTTGTTACTGATATTTTAGCATTCAAGGATGTAATATTATTAGATTAAGCTAAATTCATCTTTATATTTTTCTTATGTTGAATGTAATATTATTTATTATAATTTTACATAAAATATTTTAGAGAGATTAGTTTTCATGCATTTTTTTTTAATATAATAAATTTTATGTGTTAACAATATATTCGTCATTGAAATATATTCTTATGGTATTATTCAGTGCAAATAATTATTTTAATATCTTTATTCTCAATTGTATATATTTATATATGTAAATATTTATAAGTGTTATACATGAACTGATTATATAATAACTAAATATAATTGAATAATTTACGCTAATAATTGTCCATAATCATATGTACATATTTTCTTTTAATTTATATAATTAAACATGTTATTGTTTTGTTTCTATAATTTTCCTACTTCATATAATAATGCACGCATTTAATATAATTACCAATGATTGATCTTTAAGAAATTAATTTTAAGCGCTTATATTTTATATACATTTTTACAAATTACATAATCATAAATAATCTGTATTCTATACATATATATATATTTTAGATATATTTATATATTATTTATGGTTATTTTTTCATGGTGATGTACCGTTTTAGTAAAAATTAGTAAATTAGAATAGCACCTAAAATAATATTTCCATAATATATTAATAAAGTATAAACATATACATATTTATATTTTTATATACAGCTTTAATACAAGTAATGTTGTTTTCGTAGGATTTTCTTCTTATTTTCCTTAATTATTCCTTACCATTTATATGAGGATAACTTATCTAAATATATAATATATGTATGGTCATTATATAATTATAGAAATTTACAAAAGTATATATTTAAACATATTAAAAAACTATTTTTTTTGAAGAATAACTACATATTTTATAATTTAAGAATATATATTTTATTATAAAAATTACAAAATATATGAATTTGATTTTGTACAATATGATATCATTTGAAATTAATTAATATTATTATAGAAGAAAATTTCACTTGGGGACATATTTAGAATATTTAATACAATTAAAACGAGGAATATAATTTTTTTATATTTTTCAAATATATTTTTAAAAATTTTTCTTGTTTACGTAATAATAAATTTATATATACTTTATATATATCTCATGTTCTTTGTGGTATAGATAATAATGGACACATGATTTATATGAAACAGTTTGCTTAATATATTACAACAAATGAGCATATTATATAATTTCACATAAGAATAATACATCCCAATATATAATATATTATGAGAAGTATTATGTAAAAAATTAAAGTAATTACAACAAAAATTCCTTTTAAATTGCAGTAACTAAAGATATCTATATAAATACAAAATACACAACAATGGGAAAACATATATATATAATAAATTATTGTTATGTTAATTAACATTTCTGTAAAGTTTGTTATGATCCTATATTTCAAATATTCATATTTTTTATAAATGTTTAACTACTGTATACCCTAATGGATTTATGTTTATAGTAGTTTAATAGTTCTACGAATTTTTAAATATATCAAATAAGAATTTAGGTTAAATATATATAATTCATTTAATATATAGTGATTTATTCTTTTAATTAGCATTAGATTTTTATTTTCTCATAGATTGTTGAGCAACAATTAATTTCATTGTACAAATACATAATATATATAATTATTTAAAAAATTTGGACGGGAAATTATAAATGCCAGTACTTCACTTAGGACTTATTACCAAATATTATAAAATAACATAAATTATAATAAAAATATAATACTGCAGTATATGAAAAAGATATTTGTGTGGAATTTTCTTTTTGGATATAATTATATGTACCAAAAATTGTTTTATTTACTATTGACATGATTTTTGATTTACTAGATATTGCACCTATAGTATAATGTTATAGAAAAAATGAAAATATTTTATTACAACATTATATAATATATGTTCAAATGATCTTAATTATTTATCTATTAATGTATCATAAGTTATAGGTTTTAGGATTCAGGGTTTAGGGTTTGATTTTTTGTGCTCTGGTTTTAGTTTTCAGTGTAATTAGTTTAATATTTTAGTGTTGATTATCGAGATCTTTGGTTTTTTTTCACGTTTATTGTAGATGGTGTTTTTTCAGTTTTATATGTTATATTTATATGTATTAATATGTCATTTTTGTATTGAATGTTTTTTTAATTATTTATTTTATATATTTTTATTTTTTTTTTTTTTTTAGTCCTTTTTGCCTTTGTTTTAATAATATATCAAAGAAAGCTCACTGAATTAAAGAAATATTGTAATATATTTATGTGCAGTATATTTCTTTCGTATTTTATTTTCAAAATTATAACATAAATTATTACAAAAAATTAATTTAAAGCATGCATTTCCTTATTAATCATATAATCTATAAATATAATAATCAGTATAAAAAAAATATTATAATGTATTTATGCTTATAGTTACTTCTGGCAATGTTTCTTTTATTGTTACTTCCATTTCATTACTTTTGTATGTGGTTATGTTCTTTTTCTTTCTCTATATCCTTCCTAGTGAGTGAACATGTTTGTGTTGAATAATAATTCAAAAAGTCTTATTTCTTACATCACCATTTTTTTCACCATTAAATCTTCAAAAAACATCTTTGGAGTACTACTTTTTTAATGTTCCTGTTCTTCAAAAATAGAAATATATTTTTTATGAGGTTTTCTATTTTAATGGCAAATTCATTTTAGATGCTTAAATCAGTAAATATTG
>NW_021629388.1:0-402 GCF_002157705.1 Plasmodium gonderi | reverse complement strand
ATCTTTCTTTTTATTCAAATATTAGGATTTAACCAAAATATTTTCAACAATATTCTATATGCTTATGGATCATTCTATTAAATATTCAACGTAAATAGAGACTAATATATTAAAAAGGAAAATTTAAAGCATATACACTAAGAGGATTTTTAATTGCTACATTAATACAAAAATTTTTGTAAAGGAATTCCAATCACTAAATGTCAGGTCTTACATAGCAACATTCTACAACAAAACTATATTCCTCCTGACCCTTCGTGAATATACCATTAAATGGAGTTAATAGAGTAAATTATAGTGTATCGAAAAATTTTAAATATCATTTATCATAGAATATATCTTTTTAATTTTCATAAATGCAAACATATTAAAATTATTCCATATACAATATTATTTTATTAA
>NW_021629387.1:0-9601 GCF_002157705.1 Plasmodium gonderi | reverse complement strand
TATGCTTCTTAATTTTAATTTCTATTATATATTGTTTGAAGGAACATATATATAATAAAAGAACATCTCATTTACATAAAACATTAATTTTATTATACAAAATATATGTATTTTGTTTTCATGTATTACTTTTCAAACAAGATTAACCATTCTTACATCCTTTTATGTATTTATATTTTATTTATAAGAATTAAAAATATATTTATTAAATGCGCAGTATCATGTTTTAAGACTGTGAAATAAATAATATCAAGAATATATATAACACTGCGCAAGAATAAACGTATAAATCATTAAATTTTCTTAAGGATAATTACAAATTTAATATAAATATTGCAATATACATATGTTTATTCTCATTTTCGCTGGAAATTTTTTATTGATTTCCAATGGAAAATAAATTATGTAAAAACATAACAAAACTTTCAAACTTAATAACAAGAAATGAGTATAATATATTCTTATTTTGTTATAAATAAAACAATAATATTATAAAATAATCATATTCTATAATAAATTAAATGAAGTATATATTTCCTTTCCACGGTATATAGCTGAGTTTTAGGAATTATACATAATTATATATGGAATAATAAATAATATATGTATTATTTCTACGAAAAAATTTGAAGGTTATGAGATAAAATGTTTTTTGTAATATTGGATACGCACATATATATTTATTAGCATTTGCGAAATGACATATATGATTTTATAATGCATAAGTTTTGACATTAATACTAGACATGAAGTAAGCAAAAAAAAAAAAAACTATATTCAAGGGCAGGATCAATAAATAGAATTGATTATTATTTTTTAAAATTTTCATGAACACATAATATTTTTTTTTTCGTTCATTATTTGAACAAATATTATTGGTTAATAAAATAATAAAAATTGCTTATAATCTTTTTACATGTATACATTATGTAATGTTTTTTAATTGTCATATTATGTTTAGAAAAATTAATTTTTCTTGAATTTACATTTTATGCTATATATAGAAGTGTCTATCTCCTATGTAGAAAAATTAGTTTTTTATATACCTCTGTAAATACATATTCTTTAATATTAATTATTATTTATATTATATGTTAAATAGTATATTATTTCTATTAATTATTAAATTTTTTTTATTAAATAAATTATTTGCAAATTAAAATATTATTATTTTATAAAATAAATAATAAAACATATTTATTTTATTTATTTTTATGTTTATAGATCATTCATGAATAAACTTATTATGTATATATTACTATATATCAATTTTTTCTTTTTTATTAGCTCTTTTAGAAATACTTATTCCAATTATCCCCGTTGTAATGTTACTAAAACAAAATAAAACACCATATGTAATATATAAAATATATAATAAATGATATAGATACTTAGTATGTCAATTTATATGCGTACTATAATCACGCAGCTTAATTTAGAAATAATATGACCTGATAATTAAAATTGAGTATTCATTATATAAGTATATATGATATAAATAGTTAGAACAATAAATAATAAATAAAATATACCATTATTTTAAAAATTTTTATTTTTATTGAATAATTTCATTATATATGGATTATAGAATAAGAAATAAAGTTTGAATATATGATGATAATAATATTATGTAAATTCAATAAAATTATAAAATTTTTAAATACCTTTTTTAGAATAAGATATATATTACATCATACTAGGGGAGTTATGTGTATAGCATTATCATGAGGAAAAAAACATTTACTTATTTAGCTAATATATAAAGATGTGGTATATTATATATGCAGTTGCTGAAATAATTTACACTATTTTTACTATGTATATATTGTATATATAATAAAGTATTATATATTTTAATAATAGCAAAATATGCATATATTCCATAAGAAAATAATAAATACACTTACTATCCTTAATAATTAAATTATAATGACTCCACAAAATATAATTATTTTGGTGATTTGACATATAGTAAAACAGTAATTACTGAAATAGCAGTTATAAATAAAAAGTTATAATGAAATATTATAAATTGCAATTATTTTTTTTGTAATTATTTTCATTCATCAATAAGTGTTATATCATCGGAGATAAAATTGTATTATAGCTACATACTTAATTTTTATATTATTTGATGCAAATGTGCACACAATATTATATGTATTTTTATAATAAAAACTGATTTATTTATATTAAATTTTTTTTGTATCCAATATTGAGGTTAATATAATATAAGATAATAAGCTTATATATTTTACTTTTTTTTTAAATAGCAATTTATATTAAAATAAATATTATTTAATTAATCTTCGATGAAATATTCCTTAATTGGCACAAAATATATTTTTACATATATGATAAAATTTCTTTTTATATACCAAAAGGCAGAAATATGATAAGATATTATGGAAAACAAATAATTAAATAATTAAGTGTATAATTATACGTAAGATATTATAATACTAAATGTTATATTATGATTCATATAAAATGTTATATAATTAATTTATAAGAAATTTTTATAATAATGACAAATAGGAGTAATAACAAGAATACCATGAATGTTGTATGTATATACTTAGAATATAATACATATTATAACTTTTATTATATTGATACATTATTTGCTCAAACATCTCTTATTGTTTATAATTATTTATAATTAATATTATGCTTTTTTTAGATATATCTAACTAACTTTAATTATTATGCATATAAGACTAGTTTCTTTTTGTATTAATCCTCAATATATGTACATGTATAATTAAAATCGTAAGCAGTAAAATATATTGTCAAAGTGGATTTCTATTCCAATGTTCTTTTACTATTTAATACTTTTTTTTTTTATGTGGTCTTTGTTATTATTTTACCTTGTAAATGCTTACAAGTGAGTTTTGAAAGAAAGGAAGAAAATGATGTATAATAATAGGATAATTATTCAATGTTTGAATTTAGAAAATTATGTAAAACACAAAAGATAAACTAAGCCAGAAACTATATTATTTTTAGGTAGCATAAAATATACCCCCTGATTGAGATATTTCTTTTAATTTTATCTAATAATATGAAAAAAATATATAATAATATAAACTCAGACAGTTATAATATTTCGAAAATTACATATATAGAGAAATAAAAGAATATATTGGATATCTCTAATAATTCGTAAAAGGATATAGCCTTTATTCTTCTCTCTATATAATATATACCCTTTTTCAGAATTCAAATAAATTGCAGAAACACTCCTCCAGTAATTTCTAAATTTATGAATATTCATTAGTATATTTGTAAAATAAAATTAAAAGATAGTAGTTAATATATATTTATAATTTCAAAAGCTCTATTTATAGATTTTAGAAATATAGAAAATGCATAATAGGTAAATATTACCAAAATCTTGGTATTGAGCTGTTATTAAAAAATATAAAAATATAATAATTCTTCATTATAATAAAAAAGGTGTTTTTTGTTAAACCCCATAATATAAAATGTGCTTATATAAATATACTTTTTTGCATCCTTAGTTGTTGTGAAAATAGGTATAAAAAAGGAATAAATAAAAATTACTCTTCTGGAAAAGTAAATTTTAAAATATGTTAGAATTTCTTATGATATAAAAACATAAGTAATGCATCAAAGCTTCTATCATTTTTCTATATGGCAAACATATTATTTTCATTTGCATGTCAATTTTCTGTTATTATGTCAATATTACCTCTTTCTTTACTTAATTTGCACAGCATAAAGAGACTTTTTTTGTTAATTTATCTAATGTTGCTTAATAGTTTTATTAAATATTTGTATACAGTATTTATTCCACATATATTTAGGCTTCTAAGAGCATACTTCTTTTTGTACACATCAACATGTAAATTAATTTTATTTATTTACAAATTTTCAAATAATTAAAGAAAAGAAAAATTCTTACAGAAGATATAACTCGAAAGATATTATAAATTCAAACTGTTATATGTCTAATAAAGATACAAAAAACATTTCTTACAAAATAATACGATACATTTCATAGTATATTTAATTAATAAATAAAAATAATCACAATTACATTAATATATACATTATTACACTTCAAACATAGATATATATTATATATATAATAAATAGATACTCATAAATAATAGAACAGAATGTTTTATAAAAAAAATTTTTCCAAAATATTTATGAAATATACTATCTACAGAGAACTAATAAGAAGTGTTTTATTTTAATGTGATTAGGAATAATTATTAATATATTACAAAAATTATGCAGAAAAGTATGCTGAATTAATACATTAATAATATTCACTCAATTGAATATTATAATATTTCTTAACCAAGCAATAACTGATTAATATTTTAATAATAGAAATTTAAACCTGTTACAATTAGAACCTATTAAGCCATGAACTAAATAAAAAATAATAATTATGTAATAATTTAGGCAAAAATGTTCTTTGTAGTACGTACTTTTTATTACACAGTTAAGAAAATTTTATTTTTGTCATTATAGGTCTTAAATTATATTAAACGACAAGGAAGAGATATATATTTTTTTAACTGTTTTATTATTAATAAAATGTATTTTTCTGTTTTTCTTAACTAGTACAGAAATCAAATATAAAATTTAATATGTGTAACATTATTATTTAACACAATATTAAATAATTTAATATATCATACTTAATCCTTCTTGGACGATCATACATAGAATCAATTTTTTACAATAATTCTTATTCATATAGACGAATTGATTTTATAATAAGTTTTGAGGTTAATAATTATACATCAAAAATATAGGGAAAAAATAAATTATTTATATAGAATTATTACTTCTTTTCATTATAAAAGATATAAAACTATACAGGAATATACCCTAGTTAATAACAATACCATATATACTTTACACAATACATGTATAACTTCCAACATAAGGAACAAGTAAGAATATATATTTATTATAGGTTGACTTTTGGACTACAAGATATGAGATTTTCAGAAAACATAAATTTTTTTTGATAAAGGTCAAATTCATAAATAAAATATTATGTAGGATAAGATGTAAACACTACAAGCAATATAATTATTACTTGATTATATTAATGAACAAAATGGATATTCAAATAATATTTGTAATACGCATAATGCTATTTTTCCTCAGAGTACTTGTATTATTGGTGTTTTATTAAATAAAATACTAATGAATAAAAATAATATTTATAATATAAATAATTATTACAACTTATATTTGCATTATGATAATAAAAAATAATTCAGTATATTTTATTGTGATATGAATCACTAAAAAAAATCCATATACTTTTTATTATAAATTGAAATTCAAAAATAGAAACAAAAAATTGATTATATATAATTTCTAGAAAATGAAAAATTGTAGATTAATTAATAAATAATTTTTATTACCTACCATTGGGAATTTGGAGATACAAATGTAAGAAATCAAGAAATATTTACAATGCTATTAAATTACATATGATGATGTACTAGATATAAAATAAAAGTAATAATATAACTAGAAGAAATAAGTATATTTCACTTTATTCTATTATTTTGTTAATTATTCCAGCAAGAAATGAAATATTTTCCTAAATTTCAAGAAATGAATGATTATAAAATATATTTAATCGAAAATTCTTAAACATATAGTAACAACAAATATTCTTAAAAATAAATTAAATTGAAATTTGTTAATAAATATAAAAAAGATAACATACACATGCATTAGGACTTACTATATCTACGATATAAATAAAACCTCCATAAGTTAAAGATTCATGAAAACATTTAGTTTTTAATTTATTAATCAATAATAAATAATTTTCATAACTATAATAAGCACTTATCATAATTTTACATGTATAATTTAGTACATAAATTATATTTATAGGATATTAGTGCTTTATATTACTAGGTACAATTCATTTGTATTCGTACATATCATACTAAAAATAATACTACTTTAATATTTCTAATTAGATATTTTCCCTAATTTTTTACTAAAAGACATGAAAATATGGAAGATTATAAAAGCGAAAGCAGAGAATTTTTATATAAATATATATATACAAATATATGAAAGAAAAAAACAGGATAAATATAAGAAAACAAAAACGTTCACATAGATGATAATTATAGATAGTATTTAATTACTGGCGTCTATAACTCTGTCATAAATGGGATAAATATATTTATAAGTTAGAAAATAGATCATATAAATATGCAGTATGAAAAATAAATTAATTTATTTCATTCCTTTATGCATATTACAGTTTTCATACAATAATATAGTTGTGTATTAATATTTTATATTTTTTTTGTGTAATACAGGTTATTGTGCACTAATTTAGGAAATTATATAGAACATAAAAAAATATTTATACAGATATGTTATATATTACATTTATGTAATTAAAAATTTAATTTCATAATACATATATTTATTTTCTATATATAATTGATTTTATACCATAATATATTAATTTATATACTTCAACAATCGTATTTGTGTAATAAAATAAGTACAACTTTATATAATATATAAAAAAAAAAATTCTCGAATATTTTATTAATACAAGAAAATGTACATTAAAATAATAATGGAAGAATGAAGAATTAAGACTATATAACTAATTCAATAATTAGTACAACACATGTATATTATAATAGTAAAAAATATATAAACTAAATAATGCATAGCTAAAAAATTGTAAAAATTGATGCATAAAATATAATGTTCTAATATACTCATTTTATATCTTATTAATATATTTATTATAAATAAATTATTATTTCATTCATATTATTATTATAAGAATTATGTATATATATATTAAAATTTTATGTTACGCTTTGAGAAATATTTAATATGCGCAAAAATTATATAAGATATATATATATTTTTCTTTAAATATATAAAAATTAATAAGAAATAAGTATTATGAAATCAATACAGCGTAAAATGCATTATAATATAGTAATAAAAACATTAACATATTCATTAGTTCTTATTTATACACAGAATTATATAACTTGTGAGTTCCTTTATTCAGCAATTAAATGTAATCAATAATTATATTAAGCAAAAATAATTTTAATTTTAAAAAAATACTCAATAAATAGAAATAAAAATATAATGACGATATTAAACGTTAATTATATGTTGAATAATGTCATTTAAAAATATAAATATATATACTACATCAGATAACTATGAATAAAATATTATGGTATAATAGTTCATTAATTCGTTACATTACATATCCATAAGATAATAGAACATAAAAATGATAAAATATATGTGGATACATTATATATTATTAAAATATGTTCATCAATTATTTTTTTGTATATATACTGAATATTTCATTATTATGGTATAATATAATTTAAAATATGAATATTATATTTATGTGTAAATACATATATATAGAATTAAATGTCTATTTATACTTTGAATATACATACATTAATTTTTGCATAATAAATATATATATAAATATCCAATAGTATATGGCATATTCAAATATAACTCATATAAATTAAAGTATTTTAATTTGGTGTGTTCTAAACATTTTTTATAAATAGGTAGTGAATTTACAAATAAATATAATAATATTTACAATGCCAAAAAATTTATGATGAAAATAAAATAATGAACAATAAAATGCAAACAGAATTAAGAATAACTAACCTTGAAGCACAAAGAGTGAATTCATGACCAAAGCTTTTTATAGTTGTATGAACATATATCAAATTTATAAAGTATTTAAAGACATATATATAAATATTATACAATAAAATTATCGATTATATTACATAATGAATTTAGTTTATTTCATAGTATGACAATATAATTTAAATAGTATTATATATAGAATATTTTTACAAACATACTGCTTATAATTTTATATTACAATATATATCCAACGATGCATACTTATTTTTGAATTTTATTCTTTGTTTTAAATAATATTCCTGTTATACCGAAATATAAATACTAACAGCGTTTTAAAGGTATGAATAACTTATAAAAAGTGTGAATATAATATAAAAATAAAAACATTTAATGAATTATTACCCATGATATAAATAAAATATTTATTCTGACATTTGCAAGAAATAAAATATTTTTTAAAAGAAGTGTAATAATCTATTTTTATTAATCCAAGTATATAAAATATAATGAGTGAACCTATACCAAAAAGATCAGATGTGCGTTTCAAAAGTTTATTAATAATATTATTTCGAAATGTAATTTTAATATATCTCGTTTGTTCATAACCGTGCGCAAGATATTTTCCTAAAAATATCATACATAATTTTTCATTATTTTATGACTTCTGTATTTAGTTTGATTTTACAGGTATATTTCCCAAATGTTATGAAGGTTTCTCATGGGATTTAATGATAAATAGATTACAGTCTGAGACTCAGAAATTTACAGCATTGTGTAGTGATTTTCTTAATGCAGTAAAAACATATCCTTTCCATTCCAATGAATTAATACAATATTACCGAATACTAAGTCTTTATTTACATCATATAGGAAATAAAATAAATAATGAAAATGTAGAAAAATGCTGTAAATATTTCTATTACAAGTTAAAAAAATTATTACTGGATCCTTATAAGTGTAATTGTGGGGGAACTGATAAATGTTATGAAAAAATGAAAAAACTAGAAAGAAAAAATTTAGGAATACAAATATCTGATATATGCCGCAATCATTTTATCGATATTGATGCACATACATCAAAAATATTGGAACGTCTAGATGAAATATATAATTTAATTGAGCTTTTTAAAAATCCTTTGCATAGGGGTGCTTCCTGAGTGCAGAAATATGAAAATAATATGAACCATTTAGAAAAATATCCAAATACATATAATGTCAGCCTTAATGCAGAACTAGAAAAAGTTTTTAATATATATAAAGATTTTTTGAAAAACTTGGCCTTTAAGTTGGCCTGGTTCTTGGGCCATACCACATTTCTCAAAAAAATAAACAGAGAAAAATACATTCAGAAGTAAACAAATAATAGAGAGCACAGAAAAAATTATAAGCGCAGAAAAAAACACAAGTAAAGAGACAACCGAAAGTACAGAAACAAATGCACTGGTAGGAACTAGTGAATACATAGGAACGAGTACAGGAATTGTTTTATGTTTTTTGCAATAATAGCAATTATATTCATAGTGTATAATGTTAAACATAGATTTAATTTATTATATGTATATTATAATAAAATTTATATTACACAGAATAATGTATTATTTATAATATATATATTAATCATACTTAAATGTATCGTATAAATGCCTTATATTCAGTATACAACTTATGGCTCATTTTTACAACCTAGTGTAAGAAAGATAAAAAGGAAGTTTAATAAAAATAATAAATATCATCAGAACATAATAGATTCATTTGACAGGACATATAATTACTCAAATAATAATAATTATAGAATACCATATACCTCAGAAGAATAAACATAACAAAAATAGAAATGTAAATGTTGAATAATATACGCTTTTCAAAGAATAAAATAGAATTATATAATATATATTTTTTATAAAACAGA
>NW_021629386.1:0-4503 GCF_002157705.1 Plasmodium gonderi | reverse complement strand
CACTCATGTTGATTTATTTACGTAAATAAAAAAAAAATAACTATTTTTTTTTTTTTTTTTTTATATTACATTTAACATTTAAGACAAGGAACATGACTATTATAACGATTACTGAGTTATTTAAAACATTTTTGGAAAAATAGAAATAATAATTTAAGGTTAATATTGATTATTTATTATGTTAATATAAATGGTGAACGACGAATGAGATGAAATATAGTGCTTTATAAATTGTAAATAGCATTTTATTTAAATGTTTTTTTTTAATACTTTTTTAAAAATAATAGAAGTCTGTCTAATCAAAGATTTGTATTGAAATATATAACGCATTGTAGACTTACTCAAAATGGTTAGAAAAAGTTACATATGAAGTAATGGAAATTTAACTGAGCTTATATGAAAATTTACCCTGCCTTTTCAAAATCATTTAATATAGCATTTAAAATAATTTACAACATACATAGATGACAAAACATGTGACTAGCCTCTTTCATTCCGTATATTTTAATTAATTACATTATTTATCTGTTTTTATAAAAATTTTATACTATCTATCGCATAATATGATACTGGCCCTATGTAGTTAATAGTGTATATAAAAAAAAATAATTGTTCCCTATGTAGTTTATATTATTAAGATTTTTTTTTTTAATATAATATATTGATCGTAAACTTATGTTCCCTACTTCCCATAGTTCACAAAATAAAGGCGCAATGTAATAACTAAACATGTAATGACTTTAAAACTATTAAGAAAAATTGAGTTCGTATTGTTTAATTTTAGGCTTCATTGCTTCTACGTTACGACAGAACTACAATTAAAATTTACTTATTTTTGGGAGGATACATATATCTTATTTATAAAGACAAATTATTTATTAATTTTGTTGTATTAACGTGCTTATGGTAAATAATATGTTAATATATAATTTTGTATATCTTTAGAATGTACTATTTTTTTTTAGATCACCAGTGTTTGCAAATCAGGAAATTACAATAACATCGGAGTTACAATAGCTATTTCCTAATCTTAAATTAGGAAAATCCTAAAAAGAAAAATTATAGAGATTAAATTATTAAATTTATTGTAAATAGTTCTTATATTGTGAAGATAATTCTTGCTGTTTATCGTTAGTTGTCTATTTCAATTTTCCTTTATGGTTTTCTAAAATAGCAAAATTAATGTGTTTAGTATGAAGGACATAATATTTTATCATTAAGTATGAAAAAAAGATTATACCTTAATTGTCAAAAGTACGAAAATTCATGTAACTCATAAGAATACATGTAATGATAAGAATAACGAATTAATAATTATATAGTAATTGTAAGGATTACAATGTATTATTTACACATTTTACATTATATATGCATAAAAATTAAAATTAATAATGAAAAAAAGATATATACTGTATTATTTTTTAATGACGAATATTAGAAAACCCTAAGGTTAAAAGAAATATAGGTGATAGCATTCGGGTTCGTTATATTCATTGCTTTTGCATTCTTAGAATTACCTTTATCTGAATAATATGTATATTTTTCATATATTAGATCTTATGCTATGCTGTATATGATTCCTTATAAGTGAGGAACTCATAACTTGAGTGTACCTTATCATTTTTGGTATAATCAGTTATTGGACCTCATGATATTTAAAAACCTTATCATTGAGAAATAAACAATTTTCATTCTATATCTATAGAAATTATATATATACTCTTGGTACTATATGAAAATTTTTTTTCTATACCTCATTAAAATTAACTAAGTCAATGTGAAGTAATTATTTTAAAGTATGCTTATAAAACACAGAAAGTATTTTAACATATAAATAAGAGCATAAATAATGTAGAAATGAAAACAAATGGATATTTTACGTGCGATTATTTGAATAATAAATGTAATTAAAAATTAGAAAGATTTTTAATATAATTTACACAGGAAATTGGGAAAATAATATATATTAGCTGCACATGAGGAATGAATTAAGGCGTAATAATTATTACATTAATATTATTTATATGTATTTCATGATTATTACGCAATAATTATTACTAAAAAATTTTTTTTGCATAACTATTTTTAATGAAAATAAAGAACTTCATTGAAGAAATATCCAGATATTAAATTTATTACTATTTATAAATTTGATGAAGAAAAAATGTAGGATACTTAATTAGAACCAACACAACTGAGGGAAAATAACAGTAACAATTCATATGTATACTACATACGTAGATATTTTATTCGTTTAATTTAAGCAAACCATAAGTTTTACTATATTCTATTAACATAGCTGTAGCTATGAGGAATTTTGTTGGACAAATAAATACTCAAAAAATCAAAAACACAAAAAATTATGGATCGAACAAATTGAATATAAATACATACGACAATGTAATAGAATATTTTTATGACATAAAATGAACCACAATCATAGGTTAAATTATAGGGAATATTTTTTGGAGTAGTGATCTACAAAATGATGTTTTACAAGATACCAAGGTATATTATTTGCAAAATTTTTTTTTTATCTTATGTCACATGTTAGCTTAAAATGAGGCAAAGGAAAAATAAATTATGTTACTTATTAAAATTAGCAAGTCTTATTATAGTTATCATGAGAATATTTGGATAAAACGTTTAAAAATTATGAAAAAAAGATACATCTTTAAGAAAAATATTACAAGAACTCTTAATATTACTATTGTTTCTGCTTTGAAGTAAGATATATGAACATAATAACCCATAAAATCGAGTGATACTGGGAATAAAGATAGCAATTGTAAAAGAATAATTATTACTAATAAATATATTATAATTCATTTCTACATATTTCATACATAGCTACTTAACTTTTGTAAAATGTTATAACACTCGAAATTATAATTTATTATTTCCACGCCTTATCTATAAATAGTCTATAGTTTTTGAACAAATACATATTGTTAAGGTCATAAGCATATACTATTTTGAGGTAATAGAAATGAAAGAGGCTTAAATAAAAAAAATAAAGAAATAAAATAAAATGTTTCACACTTATAAGAATTTTTTTGTTTAAATTTAAGTATATGACAAAGGAAGCGTCCCACTAAATTTTTTTAGGATATGGAAATTTATGAAATCTGTATACTCAAGTAATATGTCGCTGCATAACCATAGCAAAAAATCGGTGTACCACATATTTCGTGATTAAAAAGATTAGTAGTTGATAGCATAGTATTGTGTATATATTTCAATGATTAAAAGCTATCCAATATGAGGTACAAAATTTACATATAAATGTACATGTATATGTATAAAATAGAACGATAAAACTATTTTACATTCTTTAATGTTCTGGTTTAGTTTGAGCTCTAGTAATTTCAAATTTTTATAAAAATATATAGATGCTTGCAACATGCACTATCGGAATTTACAGGAATTATATATGAACACTTTACATAATATGAATGAATAAGATTATGTTGTGTACCTTTTAATATGAGTACCAAATGTGATATGAATTCATATTATAAAATAATACATATATATAGCTTTACACATGTAATATATTATTTTATAATAGCATATTTATTTGATCATATTATAAGAAACGTTCTCATTATATTTGATGTGATTACGCAAAATATAGAACATTTGTAACACATAACATCTCAAAAGTTATATTTTTGTAGATTTAAAATGAAAAAATTTATTATAAAAAAGTGTATACATGTTAGTAGATAACAATGTTATTGAATATCCTTGAACTTGTAAAAAGGATAAAAAATATTTTTCAGTTATGAAAGGGACAAACCTTTATAATTATTACTAAATATTGAAATAACTATGTAATTTATGTTTTATATAATGTGAAAAAGTAAGAAGTATAATAAGTGTTACACAATGAAAAAATCAAAAGTTGTAAAACGCGTATCGCTTGGCATTATTTATTTTAGCGTTCAGGGTTTAGAAGAATTAGTTTTTGTTATAAATTATTTATATATTTACAAATATGATTATAACAATGAGATCACTGTTAATTTTGAGAAGCAATAAATATTATTTTTTAAAAATATTCAACATTATTATATACCTACCGAGATGGAATGTGTAAAATTGCAAGCACAGTGAAATTAGTATTCTTTATAACACTATAAGAAGAACATTGCAAAATAGATGGAAAAAATGTACATCCTATAGGATAGGCTATATCCATATTAGTATGCGTGACAATTTATAAATAAATCTAATGAACGGAAAGAAGAAATAGAAATATTTTTAAGATAAAATATATACTTTTTGGAATAAAATGTCCCTATTAGTTATTTAATTTTATTTTTATAATTTAGTTTTGAGTACATGTGAATTTATACCTAATGTACATGTCTTATGAATGACCATGGCTTATAATTAATAACTCTACAATAAAGTTATATTTTGTTAGGTAATATTTTATTTTTATTCTATTATATTTTTTATTCAAAAAACATGTACCATATATTTCAAGATATATTC
>NW_021629385.1:0-1850 GCF_002157705.1 Plasmodium gonderi | reverse complement strand
ATAATAGAAAATTATACGATTCCTGAAGTTTTAGGTACACCTAGAAGATTTAATGTAACATACAGTAATATATATTAGTTTTAATTAGAGAACACAAAGTAACTTTTTTGTTATATATATCTGCATTATAAGTATTGTTGTACGTAATTTCAAGTTCAAGGTTTATGAGCTCAGGTTCATGTTTATGTGTCAGGGTTTAGGTTTCACGTTTTATGTGTTTATATTTTTTTGATTTATTTTTATGTGTTCATTGTTTAGGTTAGTATAATAGGAATTAGGGGAATGATATAATTTTTTTATTTGGGTTTTAGGATATGTTTTGTTAGTATATTTGTTTTTGTGTTTATTGTATGTCGTTATTTTTTTTTTTTTGTTATTCGATATATTAAAACGTCTTATTTATTAAAAATTTTTTTTTTGTCTATTAAATATTTATATCATGATTTATTAAATATGTATATGAATACAGATTATCGTACATATAATTCTAATTTATAATTATTTTAAATATTATTTTAATATATTTTTATATAATTATATTATTATTGTGTGTTTGAAATTAAAATATTTTATTTTGTTTTTATTTGGAAAATGCAATTCATTGATTTTTATTTCAGCTTATATATCTTTATTTAAATTAGTTTATTATGAATTTATAATTTAATGTAATTTATAATCTTCATATATACTTGAATATGTTTATGTATACATAACGTTATTCATGATAATAATTCCCGTCAATACAAATATTTGTGTATGTTTCTATAATATCCTTATTAAAAACATGATCACCCTTATATTATTCATTTAAAGAAATATTATTTATTTCATCCTTTCTTCTATTAAATAAAATTAATGCAATACCTAACAAATAGATAAAATTAAAATAAATTTTCTTGTATATAAAACCCTTGTCCGTCCACTCCTTGTTTAGAATGATATATATTTTTTTCCTCAGTATTATTTTTATCACCGTTAAGATTATTGTCTTCCGATTACTTTTGTTCTTGATATAGTTTTTATACTTATACACCATATAAATTATCTTTTTTTTACTTCTATATTACCTATTAATTTTTTTACTCATAAAATGAACTATCAATAACATGTGCATTTAATATATTATATACATCTTTAGTTAATTTATTAATATAATTTCGCGAATAATTTTTTAAACTGAATATTTTGCCTAATTGATCTTCTAGGATATTAATTATATTATAGTGACCATCCATAAAATATTCTGCGAAGATATCATTATTTACATACTTCCTGGATGATCATACAAATTATGTATGCAACTATTTTTTTTTTCGTTTTAATTCTAACCAAGACGCTAATAACATAGGATAACATAGCTTTTGTTTTATGCGATTATACTTAATTCTATTATTGCTTACATTAATTTTTGCAAGTCTTCAAAATTTTGTGTGCATTGAATTTTCAATAATTCTATAATTATAGGTACATAATAAATTTAATATTTCATAAAAATAAAATTTAAAACATTCCAAAATTAAATGTGATATAATTAGCATGATAATAGTTGGTATATATATAAATTTTAAGAATCAACTCTAAATCTACTAAACACCAAAACCCTAGAATCAGAAACACTAAACCCTAAACGCTAAAAGCTATAAGTAAAAATAATGATACAAATGAACCAAATACTGAACAAAAAATCGTGAAACCGAAAAACTAAATCAAAAATCCTAAAATTAAAACGTAAACATTTATCACTAATAACTGAAAACTAACCCCCAAACACCGAATCCTAATCTTTAAACCCTGAACACTAAACCCTAAGCCCTAAACACTGAACCCTATATACATTTCAAATTTATTAT
>NW_021629384.1:0-1708 GCF_002157705.1 Plasmodium gonderi | reverse complement strand
TTATTTTTTTTTGTAACATTTATATAATTAGAGAATACAAGTTTTATTTCTTATATTAAAAGTATTTAATTTATAAAAAGTATGGGAAAAATTAATGTTCGTTATATAAAAAATAAAGTTAATATATATACGTAATCAAATAAAAATCATATTATCAAAGATTGATTTGTACACATTTTTAGTAGAGTATAAAGATTATTAATTTTCTATATATAATGTAAAATGTAAGAATATTAATATCAAAGTTGCATACATAAATATTTAAAATACATATTATAACCAACATACTTTATGGAATTAATCGAAGCATATATAATAATATTATTTAATTCATAATAAAAGAAATATTTACATTTAAGAAATAATTAAAATATATGGCTTCCTACTATATATTATATCATGACATATTTTCAAATCATAAATAATAAATCTAAACATAATAAACTGAATATTTTTATTATACACAAGAAAAAATATATAAATATGTCTGCTTTAAATAATATTGTATATAACGGTATACATTAACCATATGAAACTGTGACAAAAACTGAAGGACTAAAACTATACAGAAGAACTAACCTCAGAACACTGAGCTCTGGTACCTTAATCATATGTCATGAACCATTAGCGATATATCTCCTTATTTTAAGTCTATAACTTTTTATTAAATTATATAATATGTATTATTATGTAAATTACTATGAAGAAGAAAGAGTTATGTATTATTTTTATAATTATATTAACAGAATATATTCGTATTATATAAGTTTTTTTATTATATAGAGAATTCATAAAATTACATAATTTTTATACGTGACGGAGCCTTTATATATTATATTTTAAATAATCCGAATATTCTTTCTTATAAAAATAACAATTACTGCTATCATTAGTACTATATGAAATCTAATTTGTTGTCCATGATATATTTACATCAATTATATATTTATAAATAAAAAGAGTCTAATTATACATCAAAATGTATGTATTTACTTTTTTAAATATGTATTTTTATCTTAATACATTCTTTTATTTTATGTCGTCGACCTGTAAATAAGTATAATGTTACCTAAGATGAGGGACAATATTGTAATTTAGAAATTTTACAAGAAAAATTACAAATTTTTAATATATTTAAATTAGACTTAGAATAAATATCATAAACGATTGTGAATGAGAGTATAATTCTGATATAAATATTTTTATTTTTCAGTATTTATATATAAATCTATTTCCAGTATGCCAAGAAGCTATAGACCAGTGTGCACAGGACAGTGAAAATAAAGAAGATGAATACTGCAAAAAAGTACTTATAACTATACCTGATATTAAATCTACATTTAACGAAAAATGTCCCATAGCTTTTTTATATCTAAATAAAATAGAGGAAAAATCATATACAGAAGAAAATATAAAAGGGGCAGCCTGTATATACATGTATTATTGGATATACCATGATCTCCTGAAGAATAATAAAAATGGCATCAATGCTAAAATACTTTATGAAGCTTTTATACAGGCATATAATGAAGTGGACATTGAAAAATATAACGGCTTTAAAGGAGCTAATATTACAGTAAATGAACTGAATAATCTGAAGTATATATATGAAATGGAGACAGAGCTTAAAAATATGGAGAAAGATAAAGAATCATCGAGTGGAAATAAATGTGAAAGTGCCAAGAAATGTTCTGATTTATATATGCAA
>NW_021629383.1:0-3683 GCF_002157705.1 Plasmodium gonderi | reverse complement strand
TTTTTTTTTTAGCATAATTATAAAAAATATAATCAGAATAAACAGAAGCAATTCTATGACATTTTTTACGGTCTTATGAATTTTTTAAAGAACTGAGGCTGCATACGTTTAATATGTAGATAAAATATGTTGAATTATTCTTTTACATCCAATAGTGTAATAATATTGTTATGGAAATTGAATTCTAATGACTTAGTATTTTAACCTATATAAAATATATTTTCCCGACTTTGCTTATTTTTACATTTAATTCTAAATAGCTCAAAAGTATATAGAAGTATTTTATTTCTAAAAATTAAACAATTATTGATGAATATATTATTATAACTGTTTTTTTTGTATTCATTCTAGAAAGGACATTGCACAATTCAAAACACTGTTACACATCTTTAAGTCAAACGTAGTTATGTCATTTGAATATATATAATTGCTTATTAAATGAAGTTAAAAAATAATTAGCAATAGAAAATAAACGTTAAAATATTTTTGCTTCCAGGTGTATATGAATATACATTTGTATATTCTTTTTATCTATTTATGGACACACGGAAATAAATTAAAAAATATTTTCGTTGGCTAGTTACTAATCCATGATATGTCTGAAATATTCAAACGTTATGTACTCCTAAAAAGAACTAGTTATTTTTATATATTCTACATATATTTTTATACATGGAATATTATTACTTTTATTTTTCATTTGTTTGATAATATATATATTCTTTTTCCATAAGAGATTATTTTATCTTATTTAAAGTATTTGTTATAATTTGAGTATAAACACTTTTAAAGATTTTATGTCTTCATTAAACATTTTAATAAAGGAAATATATAAATCAATGGTTGTTATAGAATAAAAGTATAACCCATTCGTTAAGCTTATTTTGGTTAAGTATTTTTATATATGATTTCAACAGTTTGTTTATTACATATGGGATACATTTTAGTTTCAGCAAATATCACTGTGTCAGTTATTCTTATGTGTACGAACTTTTAATGTACTTGGTTTGATATAAAATTGAAGACGATGGAAACCATATTATATTAACGATTTATTCGCGTACGTTTTTCTAATATATAATTTACTTAAATGCATTTTAAGGATCATTCTAGTTTATAGATATTTTTATACGTTTCTAATGAATTTTGTTTCAGCATTTCAACATTTCACAGCAAAAACATATGACAAATATAATCCCATATATGTTTTGATCAGCATGTGGTAATAATTTTATTATTTTTAGAATATATATAATGCTTATCCATTAAGAATATATTTTATTTTTTTTAAATACATACATATTATATAGGAAAATATTTCATTGATCTCTATATTGGGAAAAATTTTTTAAGATATCCCAATTTTTTAATTCAGCTATATTTGTAGTATTTAATGCATGAATAAAATAAATCAGTATTATTCACTAAAGTACATACAAAAAAAAAAAAACAAATTATTTAAGATATTATTAAAATAAATAAAAACATTAATTTTTAATTTTTAAAATATCCTTTATAAAAGATTTAACCGTTGTAAATATGAAATTTTTTCAATACAATAAAACCAATAAATATATGTAACATTTATAGTGTCACTTAAAGAGAGGATTTATAGCACTTGTTGATAGAATATTTTTACACATAAGGTAATGTTTTGTTTTTCTTAGAAACTATGTTAATTTTTTCAAATAAACATATCTTTTTGCTGTTAGTAGAACTGTAAAAAATATATAGATGAATAATTTAAAAGTTTTATGAAAAAATATAACAACATAAAACATTCGTAAACATTGGAACGTATAAATAAGGTTGTTACATAAACGTACTCCTAACGTAAAAGGGTATATTTTTATATACATGATGATGTAATTATGTGTGTGAGGAATTATCAGCTCTCTATTTCAGTTTTAATAGAACATAAAAATTTTGCTATCACATTTAAAAACTAGAAAATTAAGTTACATTCTTCCAATAGAAAATTGTAATTATTAAAAATTAAAATAATAAATATTTTTACCTGTATGAAAATTACATTCTTATAACGATTATTAAGTTTTTTGCTTCGAAATATATTTTCCAATTTTATTCAAAGTTAAATATATGAACATACATATTTAGATAAAAAGTTGGCAAAGAAAAAAAAAAAAGTACCATGTATTAAAATTGCAAAAAGAAACAAATTATAGAATTATAAAAAAAAATTCTTTGTATAAATTGCATTTACTATTTTTTTTATTAAAATTTTAAATATAATTTATTTATCTAAAGGAGTTTTAGTTGAACTTTAACGAAATTAACAAATTAATATTTTCGCAAGAATAACTGAAATTATTATTCTTTCCTCTTACACATAGTAATAGCGATTTCAATTGATGCATATTTTTTAATTAGAAAGCACTAATTTCATATAATAATCAATTTGTTAGCTAATTTTAAAAAATGTTAAATAATTTTTCTTTTTACAAACTATTTTATATGTTTAAATACTTAAACTTATGAAATGAAGTTGCATAGAATGCCTGCATTTTATTCTTTCTAATTTTATTATTACAAAGTTAACGTATAAATTTGTAACGCACCTTATTGATTAACTGAATATATATTTTAATATAATATTAGTTTTATAAAGTAATGGCTGAATTGGTAAATTTACGAAATTAGGAATTCTGTATTAACACATTATTTTTGAAAATTATATTTTTGTATCTTTAAGAAAAATAAAAAATTGGTTCCAAGAGAATGAGTTTAATTACATTTATAACAAACATTTTCTAATTAATTTTAGGACCAAATATTAAAGGACTTCCCTGCACACGAGAAATATGAAAATTTGAACAGGAAGTCAGTTAATAATGAAGGCAAATATATTAAATGGTGTAATTATTTTAAAACCGCGGATAAAGAAGCAATAAATTTTTGTAAACGAGCAGTGACAAATTTAAGTGATATATTTAACACTCAAAATGAAGGAAATCGGAACGACAGTTGTGTTTATTTTCAACACTGGTTCACTGATCATATTAGGAAAAATTTTAGCAATAATGATAAATTTTTTAGTAATTATGATCCATCGAATTATCTTTATGATGTAATGAACACAGTTAATTATGAGAACAAAAGAGATTTCAATTATAGTTGCTTCATTTCCCGTGATGCCAGAAGCGTTAAGGTTGAAAAAGATTTGCATGATTATTTCAGAAATTTTCATAAGATTAATTGTAAAGGTTTAGATAAGGATAAATGCCAAATGTATCATAGATATGTTCAGTACATTAAACCTTTATATAAAGATCGTAAAGATAGACACTTGTGTTGTTATCTTGCTAATGGTGAAGTAGAAGATCGATGTAAACACTATTTTACTTGTGATAAAAAATATGATCCACAAAATCTATTATATATGTTAGAAAGACAAATGAATAGTACAGATAACGGAAAAATAATTGGATCAGCATGGAATCTTTTTCCTAATAATCAGAATTATGGAATGTACGATGAAAATTGGAACAGTTACGGTTCAAGTGTATTTGCATCCTTTAAACCTAACAGTTATGAATCAATTAATCAAAGTTTATTTTCGTCCCGAAAATTCCACAATGGGCTTATTGTTTTTGCAATGATAGGAATATTTTTCGGTTTACTCTTTTACATTAAAGTAAATAATATTACATTTTAATAAAAAA
>NW_021629382.1:5623-7008 GCF_002157705.1 Plasmodium gonderi | reverse complement strand
TTAATTTTTGTTCTATATTTCTGAAAATACTATAGAGCGTTAAAAATATATATATATATATGTATATATGTATACATAGGTGCATAAACACACATACAACTATACATGCATAACTATACATATACACACATACATGCACACACATACATGCACACACATACATGCACACACATATATATACACACATGCGTATTTCCATTTTTTTTCCATCCTAATGTGATTATTTGAGTAGAATGGATAGGTGATATTGCGATTAACCATTATGCGATTTTTTCCTTACCTCACTTAAACTAAGTGCTGCTTCTGAAGTTGACAATAAAATACACAAGGTACCAGGTATATACAAAAGGAGGCGCAATATTTTCATCTTCGATAACGTACAACTTATATTTAATTTTTAATATAACTGTAATATCATCTGGAAAGCATATTCTCATACATAAAAACGCATATTTGTGTTTTCTTTTCGTGCCCTTATATATATTTTAAGCACAAATTAACAACTATTTCACACTAAAAAAAACATCAAATGAGTGCATTTAATCATGTGCCTAACACATTAGTCTTTTTGTGCATTTCATATTTACTTATATGTTCTAAGTGGTATAAAAAAAATTAATGATTAATGCCAATATGTTAAAAATAGTAATACGCAAAAACTAAAATACAAAAAAATAGCAAATAAGTTACAAAGACTTTTACTGTTTTTATGTGAATAAAAACGTTGTAATTAAGGTCAAAGTATGATTGCATAACAAATATTTTATTTAAATGTGATGCTAAAGTTGTTCTCTTATAATTTGTTTAATGGAGAACGTGGCTTAACATTTCTATAAAAAAGTAACCTTTAAATTATATATAAAACTACCATTATACATATATAAAAATATCAACATTGTTTAATTAACAAATTCATAGATTTAATTTTTTCCTTTTTTATTTTAAAAAAGTAGTAGTTACAGAAATGAAAAATAATTCTCATGTTAATACATACATATTTAATTATACACTGTTTTATACGCATAAATTCTTTTTCACATTAGCTAACAATAACGCCATTTAACTCTATTTGTTATTTTTTTAAGATTAAAAAAAAATATATATGTATATAGTACAAGAAATAAATGGATGTTTATTATTTAAAATTCTGAATAATGTCATTTTTTTCTTATTATAATTTTTTTCATTGAGGTGCAACCATCTATATACTAAAATCTCATGTATATAGGTATAGTGCTAAAATAAGAAAAAAAACACATTTAAATAAAACAAAGCATGGAAGTTTTTAATTTATATATACACATTAAAAATTAACAAAAAAAAAGGACTATAAAAACTTCCAAAAAATCGAAAATAAAAAAAAAAACAATAAATATATATATGTA
>NW_021629382.1:5387-5560 GCF_002157705.1 Plasmodium gonderi | reverse complement strand
TTTTTTTTTTTTTTTTTGCGCCATTATTGGTGTGTTCACGAAATTAAAGCCCTATATTTTTTATGCAGATGAATGGGTCAATTTTATAATTTTTTATTACTTTTCTATAAACTAGAATTAATTTCAAACAATTATAGAACAATCCATTCATATTACATAGTTCAGCATTGTAC
>NW_021629382.1:5126-5334 GCF_002157705.1 Plasmodium gonderi | reverse complement strand
CCATAATTATTTTTTATGGTTCTTAGTAAATCATATAATATTTCTATAACAATCGTAAAGAACAAATAAATGTCCCCCCAAGGCAAAAAAGTACGAAATGTTAATAAAAATTTTTTAAGAACAGAAATTTGTTAAAATTTTTAATTTATTTGGTTAAATGAATAAAGTGATTTATATAAAGTTTCTCAAAATGTGATAAAAAAAAAAA
>NW_021629382.1:615-5050 GCF_002157705.1 Plasmodium gonderi | reverse complement strand
AAAAAAATAAAAATATATATATACACTGAATGGAGACGTGAAGGCGAAAGAATTAACATAAAGTCGAAGGTTGGAACGATTTGGAAAAACACACATATTAGAAAATACATCATATATTAAATGGCAAAAGAATCATATATTAATTGAAAATATTACTATATGTAATTCCCTACTATAGTAATTAAATAATTTTTAACAAAATCTTTTTATTTTTTTTTCCTATGAACTAGTAATATTATTTTGTTATTCGTTAACAGTTACAACGTCAAAACAAGTTAAAACGCTACATTTAAAAATTATGAATTTAAAAAAATTACACATTTTGTGAAACATTTTAAACATAAATTAGTCAAGAGTTAGGTAATTACAGCATATTTTTCACGTACTTTAGCGAGTAAGAAAAGAGAAAAAAATATAATATCATTTCCTTTTTATATGTGCACATATGCATTAAAACATGTGTTACAATAACATAACAATATTTTAGAGTAATATAATTTAATTATTGAAATTTATTAGTTAAATAAAATATAAAAAAAATTCATAAAAAGATAATTGTGCATATATTTCACTCATTAAAAAGAAACTCTATTTTATTATTATAAGTTGAACTGAATATTTCTGCACTCATTTTATAATTTTTTTTTTTTTTTTTACAGTAACTACATACACATAATCTTTTGAAGTGTATATTTTGTTATGTAACATTATTCTTTTTTAAAAAACGTCCTTTACCATTTTCTAAAAATGAGAGAGGGTGAGAAGAAAACAAAATTTAAAGAATTAGTTTATTTCTAAAACTTCTGAACAGAAATTTAAGAAGACAAGCAGTAGGATATATGACCTGTGCAGCGCTTTTACAATTTCAATCAAATTAGAGTTATTATAATGTAACATCAAAAATGATTACTCATCAATCCCCATCAATGAATTCTCAGGATTCCAACTTTTTATATAAAACAGCTTATTGACTTATAAAAAGAGCCGCTCATGCATATTTTTCAGACGTAATGATTAATTTTATAATAAAGTTGCTGAACACTAAAAGGCGCTTACACCTTAATTAGCAAACAACAGACTGTTTAATACAACCTGTATAACAATTTAATAAGAGTAAATCAGGAATTAGTTTCGTAGAGTAATATAATATATAACAAATTAATGAAATAAAAATCACTATTACTATATCCAAACGAGTGCGAAAACATCTAATAGGCTATATAACACATTAAAGGCAAAAATAATAAATAAATAAATAAGTAGTAAAATTTTGAGGCACTATTAGATGCAAATAGTTTGTACGCAAAGGGCATAATTTGGTGTGAAATTTCAAATAACCTAATAGTGTAAATGTAAATGAATATAAAAATTAAAAAAAAGAAAGCTAAAACGATGTACTTTATTTTATTCATAAATGTGGGCACATGGCATATTCTACAGAGTTTATGAAGTTATTACATAAATATAAATTGTGACCATCTTAGTATATTTGAAAATATATTTTTCTTCATTATAGTTGTGACTATTTATTTAAATGTTGAAATAATTTATATATTCATACAAGTACAATTATACGGAATACAGAACATTTTTGTGAAGAAAATTAGCTGTAACTATGTGGTTATTTCTACTAATTAAATGAACAACTTCCCAATCGCATATTTATCTTAGTAAATTCTCCCATGAGCGAATATTTAAGAAGACGACTGAACTTGCAACAGTTTCATTATAAGACACTTCTTTGGCTTTTATTTTAATGAGTACTATATGTGTACTCTAATAATATAGGCTCAAAATGAATATTCCGATATAAAATATAAGCAACAAAATTTCACAAAACAAATAAACAAGGATCAACATGAACCGTGAATTTAAATAAATATGTACATATATGTATATATATACACACATATATAGCAATTATCCAATTAAGTTAAAAGAAGCACAGAATGCTAAAATTTTCATTCTCTTTAATAATGAATGAGTAGTATAACATATTAAAGCACGTTAAAAAAAAAAGAATTTCATGGTTAAAAACATACCTAGTTGCATATAAACTATTTTATAACAGGCTTAATTTCCTCAATTTTACTTAGAGACACAGATTATTACTTAAAAAAAAAAAAAAAATTACAAATTCATTTCCGTTTTTCAATATAAAATTGCTTCATTTTATTCTTTTAAGGGTGTCAGTTCCTTCTTTTTTATAATTATTACCAATTCTCTCATAATATAAAGCACAGAGGGAACTCAAATATTAGTGAATACAAATTTTCAGCACTTTTGGCATATAATATTGTATATTCTACACATACTTCTTGGTTATCAGTACTCATTCAGAAGATATATTAGATAGGATATTTAAAAAGGTAGGAAAAAAGAATTACATCCCTAATGTTATATAAAGAATTGAATATTTCACTCGTATAAAACTTGATAGATTAAATATGTCTATTAATAGTGGTATTAGCTCATCGATTTATAAGTTATACAATCATCAATGAAGTATAGCATCCATTCCTTAAACCATATGATTTTATCTTTTTTCCATTTTTGCCAGTCCATATGATTTTGAATTATATATCTATTTTCTATTTTGTCTGTCAATTCTATCCAGTGTTTTCTCTCTCTGTTGAGTCTTTCTTTCCATTTCATGTATTTAGCCAATTTTATGCCATACAAATAATCTTTCGTGGGCGTCTTTTTTCCCCACTCTATCCAATATTTGTTTTCTTTTATTTTCCACTCACTCTTAGTCCAATCCTCTATTCTCCTTTTTTTCCATCCATTCCAATCTCTTAATATCCATCTGTATAAATTAGATTCACTTATAACTATCCATCTTTTTAAATCGTTCATCATAATGTTTTTTACATGTATATTATCACAACATTCATTTCGATTATCATTAGGAGGATCATTCCTGTGCGTTTTTAATATTTCATCCCTCCATTTCTGTTCCATGATTTTAACCCAATTATTCCATTCATATTCTTTTTTCTGAATCCATATCCGTTTTTTATTTACCATATATCCTTTGAAATCCATCCATTCTGGTTCGAATCGTCTTATCCAAATATTCCACTCATAGCTATACCTCTTTTCCAATTTTTCCATCTCTTGTCTTTTGAAATCAAGAAAACTATTCCAGTCTTCTTCTAATAAATTATCCCACTTTTCTATATCGAAATCTCCAATGTCATCAGGTTGTCTCATTTTTTAATATCTTGTATCTTAGAATATATATGAATATCAACAAGAGGGTTGGTGGAAGGGGATCGGATGTTTTGTATTACCCAGGTTTCTATATTCAAATATAAAAAGGGGGGGGGGGGGGGCAGGAGAAAGGGAGATAAAAAAATAAATAAATAAAACATAATCAAGACAAAATATTATTCTATGTTTTTATAATATTAAAAAATATTAAAAACGTCTGTAACATATTTGTTTATAACTGTTATTCTTACTAAAGTGGTACAGTACGATGGGTTTATAAGAAAGGAAAGAATAAAATAAATATGACATGTACATATGTATATTCATGAAAAAACAGATAACACTTTTATATGGATAAATATATGTTCTAATGTGATTTGCTCTTTATTCAGTATAAAAGGGGACAAAAAATTAATACATTTTTTAGGATTATAAACATTACTTTAAGAAGTTTATAACAAAATACAGTAACTGTTCTATGCGCCTGGATATGTTTTCTCAGACTTTCTAATATTATTTCATAAAAAAGGGAAATTAGGAGGTATTAAAGTGAGAACAAACAAAATAATAAGGATAGTATTCAACTAAAGACAAGTATATCTTCTTATATAAATATAGAATAAGCGATATCTGCATATGGATAAATGAAGAAATTATTTTTCAGTATATCCAAACAGTTATAAAACCCCTCTACCCCTAATATAATTCTATTTACGTAAAATATATCTTAAAAATGATCATAGAGACTTCATTTTTTTTTGTATGAATTAGCTAGTTTTATAATATATTTTATTATAAGACGTTTAATTATTTTATTAAAATATTTTTTTGCTTTTGTTTCTAAAATATGTAGTTTTAAAAAAAATAAAAGTATTTTATTATTCATGTAAAATGTATGAAAATTATTCATTATAATTTATTTAGAATATTTATTATTTTATTTCTATTTTGTAATGGTTTATAGATATTTTTATTTAAAAACGAAGTATGCTTAATTCATATATGCACTGTTATGCAAATTTTGCAAACGGTTATTTTATTTTGCTTTATTTTTGTTATTTTAGATTATTTTTATTATATTTTTTATTTTTTTACTTATAATTAAATTAGCTTTTTTTGGTAGCAGCATCTATTTTGTTTCATACTAAATTGCGCGATGGACATAACTATAAATATAAAAATTTATCGACGCTACATATATATTAATATATATTTCAAA
>NW_021629382.1:0-211 GCF_002157705.1 Plasmodium gonderi | reverse complement strand
TTATTATAAATAAAATTTTAATTTGTTTGCATAAAAGGGTGATGAAAAATAATACTTTTATTTAATAATACCTGATTTTTTTTTGTAGTCACATAACTGATAATAATATTATTAAGCATTTTATGAACACCATTGTCTATGTAGTATCACAACAGAGCATAAGACAAATTTCATAAAAAAATGAAAGATTATGAAATAAGAAAAATAATTA
>NW_021629381.1:1632-2149 GCF_002157705.1 Plasmodium gonderi | reverse complement strand
TCAGGGGCTAAATAAAAATATTTACATTACGTTATGAACATACAAAGAATGCATAAATAATTTAACAATTTAAAATGCGTCCTTTAAAAATGGCATGTAAAATAGAGAAAGTTTTATATGTTATGTAAAGAACACAAATGAAATGAAATTACATGTCATTTTATTTAAATACACATTAGTAATGTAAACAGCATTAAATTTTTATTACTTATTCATTATGGTCACATCTTACTGAGAAATAGAACCTATGAAATGTACACCAAAAATTTTATAAAGACAAGACGCTTAAAACGATATATTATTATTACGTTTCCTTGTAAAATGAACATAATATTTTTTGCATCCATAACTTGAGTGTCATGTTAATAAATGATATCTAAAAGATTATTATTTTTTAAATAAAATATATTTTTATTAATAAGATAACCATAAATGTGTTATATTACATGAATCAGCTTTATAACTCCCAACAAGATGTAGTAAAATTATAAAATCGTTAAATAAGTTGACTATTTTT
>NW_021629381.1:0-1345 GCF_002157705.1 Plasmodium gonderi | reverse complement strand
AATTAATTATTTTCATTATTATAAATTCTATATTATTGATAATCGATGTTACATTATGTAGAAAGTTATGTGGTATGCACATCTCTGTGCTAACATGAGGTAAGTGAGTAAAAATACAATAAAATTATTTTTTCTTTGATGTTAATACTGTCCTTTTTATTATTATTAATGAAATTATTGTGAATATATATATTTTTTTTTAATATATTAATATTATAATGCGTACCGTTAATAAGTAAGCTTATAACTTATACTGTTTCTATTTATTCCTCATTGTTTCAGTGTATATTGTCTTATTTGCATTTTAATAATGTATATGTGATTATTTACCCTATTATATTAATGGGATTTTTTTTTTCTATAATAAATCCTAGTGTCATTTTTACCAAATGTAATAAATGAGTTTCTTAGCCCCGAATGATATAAAATGTGTTTTACCAGATTACACAAAACGAATGAATATTAAAGCAATATTTAATATATCATTTCTTTTATACACATTTGATTATAAATGTAGGTTTTTTATGAATAATGTTATATAAATCGATATACTAAAATGAAATTTCATTTTCCTTAAATTGCTTTATTAAATTTTTTTATTAATTTGAAAATCATTGTTTTGGATTAATCATTTTTGCTTAATTGTCTTATTTATCGTTTTTTCCAGTTAAATTTTGAAATTGTTATATTGAGAAACGTAAAATATATCAATAGATCAAGAGTTTTAATTTTCCAGGTAAAGTAATATATGTAATTATGAGGATAAATATTGAATTTAGCTAATACATTCTAAATCAAAATGGTGCTTTCGGAAGAGAATAATTGGGTATATTTATATTTTCATTTTATTAATGTAGCTTATTATTTGAATATTTTACATTATTTTAAGAATAATTAAAGTAATTTTATTTAGTTAAAATATATATTTATTAAAAAATAACATTTATATATTTTACTCAATTTACAGGAAGAAAATTTGCCAGAATTACCTGCATATAAAAAATATAATGACTTTGATAATATGGATATAAGTGGTAATAACCACGAATAGTGTATAAAGCATTTAGGGTCAACTAACGAAGAGGATATAAAGCTTTATAATAAGATAGCAATTTTTTTTAAATCATTAAAGGATGAACTGGACAAAGAGGTAAAGAAACGTGGTTGCTATTACTTTAGACATTGGTTACAAGACAAGATAAGTAAAAAATATTATCATAGAAAGAATATAGCTAAAAATAACCCAGTTGCTGAGAAACTTTTTGATTTTGTTTCATCAGCTAGTACAGGTTTAATAAATGAACCAGGATGCAGTGGAAACACGTATGCATATCCTAAAGATTGG
>NW_021629380.1:0-8193 GCF_002157705.1 Plasmodium gonderi | reverse complement strand
GTTATATATATATATGCACATTCCTATATTTTAGTATAAATATATATCATTCTATTCGAGCTTGAGTCCTCATATTTTTATTTATAATATAAATTATAATAATTTTTACATTTTAACATTATTTAAGGTTCACCAAAAAACATTAAAAACCTTTAAATATTCATACGACACTTTATATACTTATATTATTAGGGTACATATAATTGTAACTCTTAAACATTTTTAACAAAAACAATAAATCTACCGCAGTTATAATAAATATTAATACTGTTACATACGTGATTGGAATAAAATGAGATACCACATTTTTAATAATTGGATAGGTATTTATTAAATTATCAAGGAAGCACTCAATTATTGGAGTTCTACTTGTTAAGGTATCTACAACACCATGATGGAAAAATATTTTAGTTGATTCATAAAGTATACGATTTTTGTTTTTTCTCTTCAAGATGACATATTAGATTGTTGGATGGTTTTTCTATAATTTTATTTTGATAAAATTAATGATTTTTTTAGTTATAGAAATAAAAACATTAGATAAATAGATTCACATTAATAATGGTAATACGTATATTCATCCATAATGCGAAAAAGTAAAAATTTTACAAAAACAACAAAAAAAAATGATAAATTTATTAATATGTGCCATATATGCAAAATTATTCATGACACTTTATAGGAATATTATATATGGATACATATAAGTATTTTAAGCCAATAAATGTCGACTAGTTTTGCAATGTAATATTAGCTTAAAATGTGGAAATATTAACGTTCCATTTTGCTATCCAATAATTGTGAATGACTACATTATATGTTTCTTAATTATTAACCTCTTGGTAATTGCTCTACTAAAAATTATTTCCTTCGCATTAAAATATTAATCAACAGAGTTATTATTTTGCACCATTTCTTTTAATTTTACCATTACTTTTCTGTTAGCTAAAAGAATCAGTGTGTGTTCTATTTGTTAAGATCCATAATGTATTTAATTTTTTGTTATCTCAACTTGCCAACTTAAATCCGATTATTTTTTACTTTTTTATTATCATACTAGAAAAAAATATCCAAGTAGACTGAGCTATTGTTGATAACCTTGTAATATATATATGAGTTTTATTTATTTAACAATAATATAATTTAAATTACACATTTTATAAACTTTAACTTATGCAATATATTATATTTCATTTTACTTTAAGTTTATTCAAGGATAAGAAGTATGCTTTGTAAATTTTTAAATGCGTATTGTACCTACTTTCGGAAGTTCGTTACATACAGTATATAACAACTATGTTAGGTAAAACTTATATATTAGTTGAATTTCAGTAGTTATTTTATTCAAATTGGCTAATGATATATATATGGAACATGTATATATTATATACATAATTTCCTTTTTTAAAATTTAATGGGATCCATGCTAAGTTTCATGAAATTTAACCTTTTATTTAATAACTCATAGAAATTATGGAAATTTATGAATATTATTTATTTAAGAAGAACAATATTTATTATTTATGTTTTCATGTATTTTCCTTATAGTAAGTATTTTATTTGTCATATGTATTTTTCCTTAAATATAATGTGCTTGCTTAGTAGTAATCTTTATATATAATTCAAATAGAAATAATGATTAAAATTTAAATAGTTAAATTATTTTTAATCAATTTTAAATGAAAATAACTAAGTAATTTATTATATTCAATGATTAAATAATTACTATTGTCATACTATTACATAATAAATATTTATATATACTAGTATATAAAAAAAATATAGCTTATTGGAGATATAACAGAAAAGATAGAAAAATATAAATCAGATAAATCTATTTTTTATGTTAAATTTGAATCTGAATAAAAGCATAATTTTGTTGCATTTAACAGAAATGAACTATTCCAATTGAATAAACATATACAACATATATATGTTCTTAATAATTATTTATTCGTTACAATAATATTAAAATGTATAAAGAAATGAGTATATAAAGAACTTTATAATATTAGGCAATTGTTTCATATTATGTATCAAAGCATGATACATGCAAGACTTAAAGGGTAAATAATTTTATGTATCACAATAGAGTCATTATAATAAAATATCTACAAAATATAGAACCATAATAGATGAATCTTGAAAAATATTTGTGAAATAAAATGTGAAAACAAACAATACATGTAAGTAGTAAATATGATGCAATAATTTCATACATACATATATATATAAAATAATATAAATTATACATAAATTAGAGTTTATAATACATCAGAACTATTGTTATTATTGTATATATAATAAAATTAACATATATTTATGTATTTGTTACAGGGATAATTTATGAATTATTAATATTTAATGAAATTCCAGAAAAAACAAAAATCTCTTATAGAGCACAAAATATAATTAAGGATCTTGTGAATTAATATAAATCAAATTGATATCCTTCCTTCTTTTTAAATATTACCATAAGAAGAACATATCAAAAATTTATGTGTGAATATAAAGAGTTCTCTCAAACAAACAAATAAAAAAAAAATTTAATGCCGTGGCCTCAGATATAAATTCAAAAATAGTATGGTAACTCTTTGAAATATTATTTCATTAAATTGAAGTATTATTATTTTTTATTATTTTATATTGTTTATGAATTATTTTTTTTTTTACATAATTTATTTGATGTAAAAATTCTGAAAATATTTTGATTACATTATTCCGCATGTGTTTAAAGAAATAATTTTAATGAAATATATATTTAATCGTCAATATAATGGGAACTATATATGACATTATAATTACTATTCCTACATATATTGTTATATATTTCTGAGTTTTCTGATTTACTCCATTCTTTCTTGAGACCACGACACTTATTTATTATCTCTTTTATTTCACGATGTAAGCATGTATTATATGGCAGGAACTAATTTGTAATAAAAAATATTTTGTATTAAAAATATATTATTATTATAATTTGTTTTTTTTTATTTTTTAAAAGATTTATTATATAATTATATATATCAACATCGTATTTAACCTTATAAATTATAAATAAAAAAGCAGGTATTATTAATATTAGAAAAGATGATATTATAGCAGTTTTTGATTTATTAATTTGGGCAGAAGGTAATATTATATTCTCAAAATTATCAGAAGGCCATGTTTTGAATTTTAGATTATCACAATCATTTGATAAATTTAATGCATTGTATTCATTTTTATAACTTTTTAATATTTTACAAAAATGTTTATCCCAATTATTCTCACATATCTTATGTCCGCGGACGTATATATCAGCACATTCGTCTGCACAATCGCACTTTGTTTTTTTATTACAAGATGTAAAAGTAGAGTATTTTATATCATTAAGTTTCTTGCTTATATCACATATATCTATGATTAGTTCCAATTCATTATCAAAATTGAGATCTCTAAAAGAATTTACAAAATATATATACATACCAGCATATTCGTATACCCTAATTATTTCCTTATAGAATTCTTTGATGTAGTTTCTATCTTTTGCCGCTTTTATGTGATGCTTATATATCCAATAATACAAGTATTTAAAGTGGTTTTCTTTTAGGGGATTTTTGATATCACTGGATATATTATATAAATATCTCATCGCTTGAATGCATAAATTGTCTTTGTTCATTATATTGGCAGTATAGAACATGTTATTAAAATTCAGACATTTATTATACCAATTAACGTGTTCATAATTCGTTATATTTCTATTCATAATTCTTTGGTATTCCGAAAAATCAGTAAATAATGAATTAAACTAAAAAAAAATATATATACCACTATGTAAATAAATACATTACTCTATCTTTTATTTTAAAATATATATATACAAATTGAAATTTTAAAAAATTTTAACACCGTAATATGCATTATAACAACTCAGAATTACATCATCTTTACTCTCCTTGGGCAACATTATATTATTTAAGCGTTAAAAAAATATACGATGATAAAAATATATTGGCATACAAATATGCTAATACAAATTATAAAACATAATGCATGAAGTTACAATGTAATTTGATATAATTTTTATTTTCGTACAAATTTGGCATCAGTTAGAGTTCTCATGAATTACATTTTAATATAAACAATACTAGTAATAATTTGGTTAAAATAATACATTTTTTACACATATTAATATGAAAAAAGTATGCAAATATATTATTGAAAAAATGTTCTCTCTGATAAATGAAATATATTACAGAACACTAAGATTTTATATAATTATTATATAATTTGCTTAACACATATTATAAAAAAATTGATATAATGCGTATAAAGAACATTACCTTTAATATATACTTGTGTGTATGTCATTTTCTTTTTTTTTAAATGTAATATAATAAAAAATATAATTCAATAGGAAATATAGAAGATTCAGGAATAATGAACTTCCTTGATTTGTTATTTAGTTCATTCACATATATAATAAATTAGGATTATTTTATTATATATTATATTTAATAAAAAAGAATAACATATATTTGTGACAGTCTTTTAGTGTTTAAGGCCCAGGGTTTCTATTTTAAAGATTCTATTTTCCTATTAGTACATTTACAGGATTTGTTAATTTTTATAAATTATGTATTTTTTATATATATTATATTTAATTTTTCACAATATATTATATTCATATTAATATAATTAAAATAATGAAATGCTTTTATTTTTATCGGTGTATAATTTTATTATTTTATTATTATTTGATATGAATTTGATAAATATATTTTTTTTTTGTATTTAGTATTCATAACATATTGTTATATTTTTCTTGAGCTTCTTATATTTTTATAGTATATATCATTAATGTTATGGTTTCAGATAATTTTATTATACTATAATGTATATATATTTTAAATTTTTTTATACCAAAATTTATTTGAAAAATATAGGAAAAGTTTATATTAGTTTTTATTTTTTATACATTATTAATTCTTGTATATTTTTTCATATATACTTATTTCATATTTACAAAAATTGTTAAACTCTTTTTTCTATTTAATATTAAGTGGAGTTATAATTTTGTACTTTATATGTAATCAATGAAACAAGTTACATTTTTTGAGAATTAAATATAATCTTATATTTTTCAACAAATATGTATAAGGAAAAGTACATATATAATGGTATTATAATATTATTACAATTATGTTATTTTGAAATATGTTTTATATAATGCATGTACTCATTTTTATGCATTTTTTAATTATTATTTATGTTACTAAATTTTGCATTATGCTTATGCGACAGTACAAATAAATTTAAATAAGTTCTCATTCTTAAGATTGTACTATTGATATATATATCTAGAATTATCATATCATATTATAAAACTAAATAATATTTTTTCTTGATTTTCGCGCAATTATAATATTATTAGTATTTAATTTGTATACTTATTTTTAATGTTTTATTTCTAGTTATTTATTAGATAATACATATATGAATATTTTTTACAACCAACAAATAGAATACAATAATACTACTTATCTATTTTAATTTATATTAAGATTATAATCAATACATAATTACAATTGTGAAAAAATAAAATAATCATAGAATAATATTAAGATAAAATATTACATTATCCCTTCGTGTGCGTCCAAAATATTTGTTATATTTATTATTTCTTTTTTATGTTATACATTTCTTAAATTATATTTTGTTTTGTAAACAATATATTAACATTTTTAAGTATAGCATTACAAATTTGTTATTAAATTTCCGCACTTAATCAATTAACTAGCATTCCATATAAACGATGTTTAAGCACCTTATTTAAACTAAAAGCCAAAAAAAAATATAATGATATAAGGAATGGATAAATATTTTATTATATATTAGTTTCAATTGAAATTTTTATTAAAATGAATATAATATGTATAAATAATGTTCTAACAAATTTATCTGTTTTTTACAAATACCATTATTTGAACTAGTAACAAGCTAAATAAAAGATTTGTTCTAAAGTAAATAATAATTAAATATCAGAAAATTACATAATTCTAGTGTAGTTCATATTTTATGAACAAATATATAAAATTTATGATTTACGCATTTTATTATATAATTAAATATTATATACCACATTATTTTTTTTTAATATATATATATCCTTTGGTACATTTAAAATTATGTGCGGGTGCTATTATCCGAGAAATAATTAAAAAAAATGTGTCGTAAATATCTTGAATTATTATTAATATTTACCCTTAACAAACAATGATAAATGGATAATAAATATATTCTAATACAATTGTAAACAAACTTATATAAAGACTTTACACACCCTTAATTCTCCTACATAAATATATGAAATAATAAAAATGAAAAATTAAATTTCGCAATTATAATTATGTTTTATTTTTGCATTTATCTTATCCTGTATACATTAATGAATTTACCAATATATTTGATTGCTCATATTATTAATAATACAGGATATATATTTTTTAGGATATTATTTCTTAAATGTTCATTGCTCATGTGTGCTGAAAAAGATATTTAAAAAATATTTTTGTCTAATAATTCATATTGAACACAAATTCATGATTTTGTAATTTAATAAATGGTCAAATAATAGGAGTGGATAATTATAAATCAAAAAAACTATATAGAATGATATCATTCGTTTTATCTAATGTTCTAATTACTTCGCACATATCAAAGATCATAAAAATATATGATTAAGTATACTGAATATTAACACAATATTAGATAAATTAAAATAGTGAAAAACTTTATAATCCATTGTTATATTTTTATAGAACATATAATACATATTATACTAAATAACAATGTACCAAAAAATCATGAAGTCCTAAAAAATTAATATTCTATTATAAGAAATCAATACAGTATAAAAAGTGATAACTTCCCTAGCATAATTAATTATGTGCATTATAAAAGCTATTCTCATATAAACATGCATATTGTACATAGATATAAAACTATTACATTTCATATCACTTCACCAAAACTATTATAAATTAAAAGCAACATGTATTAATTTATTCAATTTTTTAGTGTTCAGCGTTTATGGTTTATAGCTTAGGGCTTAAGTATCAGGGTTTCGGGTTTGGTGTTCATAGTTTAGTTTTGTGGTTCAGGAATTGTTTTATGATTTTTAGATTTTTATTCATTGTATAGTCTCAATTATCAGTGTTTTGAGTTTTTATTTAATTATTAAGGTATTCCTGTTGTGTAAATATTGTTTAGAATACAATTTTTATGCTATGCCTTCTAAATAAAGGATTTTGTCTTTATTTTTTATTATATCTATTTTACTTCTAAATGTTTATGTTTTCTTGTTTGAGTTTTATTTATATGGTTTCTTTTTATTTATATCTTGATATTCGACATAATGATAATTATTCATTTATTTTATTTGATTTTGTTAGTTTTTTATAAATATTTTTCTAATATATATTATTATAATATATAATCACATATTGGATATTATATTATTATAATATATAATCACATACTATATATTATATTATTATAATGTTTTCTTATATATATAACGTATATACTATACTCACATAAGTTTGTATTATGGTTTCGCGTGTTTATAATTAGTATATTTTGTAACATATTTATTCATGAAATAATTTATTCGTGTACTTTTTAATTTATTGTGCTTTATATAAATTGTTCCTTGATTATATTTTTATTTTATATAATTTTTAATTTTTAATTTTTATCCCTATGTTATATACAAATTATTTATTTTGATTTCAGAATTATAATTTCAGTCGTAAGAAAAATATATGATTTATTTTTATTGTACTTATTAAAAGATTCAATATCTTTATATTCTTTAATTAAGGAATCATCACCTATATTATTTCATTATTCTCCTTAAATGCAATGAATGGTATATTATAACAAATAGATAATTCCGAAATAATTGTTTTTGCATATAAAATGCTTGTCTTTATTTTTTTTGTTTTAGAAGAGTATTTTTTTTCTATTCCTATTGTTTTCATTGTTCAAGGGAATCTCATTGACTTCTTGTGTTATCCATATAATTTCTATTTTTGTTCTTCTATATCACGTAGTAATTTATTTTGACTAACAGATGTACAATCAATAACAGGCGCATTTAATATATTATATACTTTTCTTACTAATTTATTATTTTCATTTTCA
>NW_021629379.1:0-9968 GCF_002157705.1 Plasmodium gonderi | reverse complement strand
ATATATATTAACATTATTTCCAAAATTTATATTTTTATGAACAATAAAATAAGTAATTCGCTTAAATCATTATAATATAAATAATAATTTATAGTATATGCAGAAAATATGTATAAATAAAAAATTATATATTATTTTCAAATTACTGTACATCAAATGAATGTGATTAAATATTTATTATAAATAACATTTCAATAAATATCCTAAACTATGTAATAGTTCTGAAACCTGTAATCTTTATATAAATATTACTTAATTATTAATTCTTGCTTACCATTTTTACACAGTTTATGATGTGTTCATTTAATGCATAAGTATGATATTTTTCTTTAAAACTTTTTATATATTTTATAGGAATGTTAGTAAAATTTTGACAATTTCATTAGTTTCATTTATGTTTTGAATAATTGCACAAATGTATAGTATAATCAAAATATTTTACATTCCTATTTATTAAATTAGAGATCTTTTTTGTCGTATACTATATAATGTAATAAATATAATATGAAAATTATTACCAATTACTTTTTCTATGAGACATTTGTGTCTCTGATATCTATATTAGAATACTTTAAAATATTTTAATAGCATAATGTCTCTATTGATGAGTCCATTTCTTGGAATTATAGATTTTATATTATTATAATGTGAAGTATATTAACATAATAAAATTTGTTCAAAATTATCTGAATCTGACAAGAGATCTTATAACTATTTTAATTTTTTGATTAATGTAAAAATAAATATCCTATCATGATAATAAAACATAGTAATGTTTTAGTGACACATGATAATCATAAAATAATACTAATTCTAAAAATTCCAAACAGAATTCTTTAAGTATATATTAGGTAAAATGTAAAGTAATACATATTTATCTTTATAGTAGAATCATTTATAATCACCGCGTTTAAATTTTTGTTAACATTTTTTATTTTGTATGTGTTTACAAAAATAGCATTTAATCAAATCAAAAATTATTTCATATTTATTATAATGTCTTTTTAAAAAAATTATATTATTATAAAAAGCTTTTGCTTTATAATTTATTCATACTCCTGGTTAAGTTGATTTGCATCTATGTTGAATTAGAAATGTAATATAAAAAAAAAAAAAGCATTAGACATCATTCAGTAATAGAAATTTCTAGAAATAATATATAATATATCATATTTTGTAAATTTGTGCCAATTAGAACTAGTAGATGTCTGAATCATGGTTTATTTAAGATCTTATGATGTATAAATTAACATATGACATATAACATTATGTAGGAATCGATTTTAAATTATTTATTTAGATTTTATGTGTAAATAAATAAATGAAAATATATAGAAACAATTATATATTAAAATTTTCCTTCTCATTGTATTATGAATATAATTTATTCGGTTACAATACGATACTATAATGTAATTATAAGTTTATGTGTGTTTTCTTATTACGCTATTACTAATACTGTTTCGGTATATTATATGATACATATAGGTTGTCTAAGCATATTATATTTTCTGACATTTTATTATTTCATACTCTATGTTAATTATAACGAATAAAAAATGAGAAAATTAGTTTTATAATATATTCATATTATATCCTGAAATAATTATATGATATTTAATTTATAAAATTTTTTAATGATATTGTAAAAGAACGAGTAAATTCATACTAAAAATAAAAGATAAAATAAAATATTAAAAATATATTATATTGGTTGTGGTTACGTAAATTAGCAAAATCATAATGGCCTGGTGTATTATATAAATATTTTTATTACGATTAATGTACTGAAACCTAATAATTATTCTAAATAACGTAAGATGTAATTATAAAATTTAATTGATCACACATTACATGAAAAATATAATCCATATGTAATCATTTGTTTTATATAATAATTTATATGTGGAAACATTAATCATTGATGATATATCTTAAAATATATAAAATTAGTCTTATAATATTTATTACAATGTCTTATGCAAAATATTTATCTATTAATATTCATATATAATTCGTTTTCACTATTAGAACTACAAATCAAGTACTATGTGAAAGTAAAATTCATAAAATTAATAATGTAATTTATTTTTTCATAGAGATAATGACTTTCTTATATTTGTTATATTTTATGTATGATTAACTGCATAATATAATACGCTAATATTATATTGTATACAAGTATATATATATCTAGTGCAGAGTGAACAATCATAATTTTGCTTCATATATCGCTTAAAAAAGAGAAATATTATAAAACGTGTAAAATATTATTTCATTCCGCATCAAAAGCAGATTTTATTTAAATAATTTTATTTAAAGAAAAATGTATATTTCTTGAGTATGCTGCTTTGTTCTATTAATATATATATATAAAATAAATGAACTATCATCATAGATATATAAATATCTATAAAAATTAATACTTAACCGAATATTTTATTATCTATATTGTTGTAATTTAAGGTTTTGAAATAAAATTAATCTATTCATAATGTTAATTATGTGTAGAAACATAGATTAGCACATTAACTATAATTTTTTACTAAGTTTTTAAATTACATTTTAATAATTATATTGAATAAAATTATATATATGTACTATATATGTCATCTAAATTTATATTATAAATATTAATGAGAGTATATAAAATCCTCCTAGGAAAAAAGTATTCCTTATATAAAAAAAATTTTTATATATAATCTGAAATATAAAACATTAATTTGATATTCGAAATCCCCATAACAAAAACATAAATCTGATACCCTAAATCTTACATATATAAATAGTAAATGCTGAACTGCATGATAGCCTTATTGAATAGACTTTATACCGCAGTATACATTTTTAATTATACATTAGCATGGGTAGTATATTTTCCCTTTTTTTTTATAATATACACTTACATATATTTATATATTTATTTTAAGAAATCGAAAACATGTATAGTAAATCATATTCGTTTAATACTATATTTTACAATTTTTATAAATTGATAGTTAAGTAACTCTTAGCAGTTTTAAATTATTATTATTTTAAAAATTTTTGACATTATGCATTTTCATCATAAGCATCCTTAAAATGAAAAATAGATATTTGTTCGTTCACAAAATTTATATCTACAATTAATCTAAAAAAAAATATAATATTATATACAATGTTGGAAATTGAAGTACATTTTAGTTATTATAATTTAGAAATCTATATACATGTATGCTATATTTTTCATAAGTGTTATACATATTTTTTAAAAATAATGTGACATTTTTTATACAATAATTTTTTTTTAGCATGGCAATATAATTTCTATTTCTAAATGTGAAAAACTTTTGGATGAATCTATTATTGGAGACACATGTTTGGATGTTTATGATAGCTCTCCTACAGAGGGTCAACCAGAAATTGAAAAATTCTATAGGGAAAATTACTGTACAATTTTCTCATATTTAAAGAAAATTAATTATCACAGAAATGAATATAATATATCAATAGAAGCTGCATTAATATATTTATATTATTGGATATACATTAAACATACAAATCACGCTAGAACATACAAAATCTATGATGTTTTTAAAGCATTTCTCAATGGATATGAGGCACTATATAAAACAGAGGAATACAAGGCTTATATAAATAAGGTAATTAGTAATCATCAATTGAAAAAACTCGAATCTATTTTTGATGTATATATCTGCCTCAATAAAAAAATGGATGATGAAGAAAAACGATATTGTGACACATTAAAAAATATTATAGATCAATATAATACAGAAATAGAATCTAAAAGGAGTAAAATGGAATCAACTAACATACAAGCATATAATAGAAGTTATAATGCAGCTTCTATTATTATAACTGTTGTCATAATGATGGTACTTTTTTTTTTATTACTTATTTTTTATCAGGTTAAGTACTATATTAATTCTACGTAACTATAATATAAAATAATCACACTATCTATTTTAAAAAATATATTGTATAAAATTTTATATTTAATATATAAATTTAATTTATTATTGTTTAGTTTAGCTCATATGGTTCTTGCATTCGCCGTAGAATAAATAATATAAGAAAAATATGGATTCATAAAGATAAAGAATGGAATATATTACAATCTCCTGAATCATTTGACAGTAACTCATGGAATTATAATTACAATGTAATATAAATTAAAAAAAAATTTACAATTGAATATATAATTAAAATTAAATAGCTTGTTCATAATATATAAAGATTGACCTAAGCAATGGATGTAGATATAATTTTTTTAAATAACACATAGTAATGTAAAATAATACCAAAAATATAACAAATATAAAATAGATATTAATTTGTCATTTTAATAAGGCAATCTTTCAGAGTATTATTAGGTTTGGAGTTCAGAGTTTTAGGATTTATCATTTAATGATTCATTTTTATTGTATAGATAATTTAATTTATTCATAATATCAATGATTCCTTCATTAAGATCAAAAATATGATCATTTCATGTGTTATATTCATTATATATATCTTTTAATTTTACACTTTTCATTAATTCTTAACGTTATTTTTTATTTAAACAAGAAAGATTCAAAGGTGTTAGTCTATTATTCAGTTTATAGCTGAAATATTTGCGTGGTGCTTTTTTTTTTTTATTAGTTCTTTTGATTTTTATGTATTTTAAATAAAGGATAAGATGTTAGGAAACAAAAATAAATGTATAATCAGATTTTCCTACATTTTTATATACCTCATAGAACAGGGTTAATTATGGTTACCCTTTTGTATTTATATGAACACTTATGGTCTCATTATAATGATTCATACATGTAGGAAAAATACGCTTGAAATAAAACTGAAGAGAGAGATTGAAATGGTAAAATAAATTTAATATTATGCTATAATATATATAGCATGTACTTTATGTTCATATAATATGGTATTTTTATGAGAGAAGACATTATTTATAATCATAATGAAAAATATAGACTTACATATTTCTTAACAGATATTATATTCATGGTGTTTAACATATACTAATTAGCTCGGGAGAATTTTTTATTTACTATTACTTATAAAAAATTATATTCTAAATGTTTTCAAATAAATATTACATTTATGACATGTATATAAATTTTTGTACCTCTAATATTTCTACAATTCCATAAAATCATGTTTTATATTAGTATTCCTAAGTATTAATATAGGGGACTAAAATGGATTTGTGCTTTCTTTTTTTCTATTTATATATATAATATGAGAATTATATATAAATAGATATACATAAGCATTAAACTATAATCACTACATATGTATTATTTGCTTTAATATAAAACTTACCAAATACGTTTGTTATCCGATATAAGAACTTAAGGGAGTTATACACTTATTAATTTTATTTGTAATTTATTTTGCTTATATTCTTATTTCCTTTTAAAAATATAAATAGATATCTATAAAATATAAAGCGTCATTATGTACATAATTATAGAATTTTTTGTAATTTTTCATTTATTATACATTTTTTAAATTTTTTATATATCATACACAAAATATAAGACATAATTCCTTAAATGATGTATATGATTATAAATTATAAAAAAAAAAAAATAATACATGCTGATTAAATATATAACAAAAATTATATTAAAAAAGAATAAATTATATTTTATTCTAATTATTTTTATTTATAATATATATTATACCCTAATAAAGACAATTAATAATTATGCACTGTTTATGTAGTTCTACTCATTATATCCTTTAGAGAATATGTTTGTTAATTTTGCTTTTTTAGTAACATGACATTTATATTCCTTGTATATACTAGTGATTATTACTAAAATATAACAATAAATGATGCTTAGAACAAGAAGTGTTATGTAATAGAATAATATTAAAAAAATCATTTAAACACATTGTAATATAGCAATAGTATTTTATTTTGAAGAATTAGCACACGTATTATCAATTTTTTATTACAGAGAATGTATTTAATACACAATGCTAACATGATTTCTTTAAAATAAATGGGAAATATATATTTATCCATTTCTTATTTATTTTGAACTTTATTATCCTTTAATGCATAATATGTTTTTCAATATTACCTAAAATATTGTTTTACAAATAATCTTTATAATGGCATGTAATCATTTCGTAATGTATGAATTCTTAATTTAAAACATTAATAATAAACAAAAATTGAGATATGCTATTTTTTTATATGATAGTGCTATTTTATTATTTATGTTATGACATATATTTTATAAGTAAAATTGTGATGCTATGGTGTAATTATTTTTCTCATATAAAATTTTTAAATAAAATAATATAAGGAGAATTAAATTATGTGTTAATAGAAAGAAATTATTTTTTTAATATTAAAATATATTTAGTGTAATGATTTTTAACATTAAATAAATTTACATGTAGCTATGTGTCAATCATAATAAATACATAATTTTTTAATTTTCTTTTGTTAATATTGAAAGAAGGAAACATATAATTTACTAATATATTTTTAAATTAAGAGTAATATTTAAAAAATAAAAAAAAAAAAAAACTGCAATAATAATATAAAAAGAATGAAAAAATAAATAAAGCAAGAAGTAATATACATCTCATAATTTATATCCATGGATATGTTAACAAAACATCAGTGTCAATATATTTCACCTATATGTATAATATACATGAAGCACGTATTAAATTTTAATTCTATAAAGGAAATTATATTAAAATAAAATGAAAACACATATATCAAACTAATTTATGAATACGTATATAAATTTAATGTAAATATATTTTCGATTTATATTATATATCAAAATATTATGGTATATCTAGAGAAATTAACATTACTTTTCTTAATTATAATATATTATTTAATATATAATATATATAACTGTTATACCACATACAGTATATTATTCTTATGGATAAGTTATAGCATTTTATAAATTAAAGGCTACATATGCATGTACCTTTATGTAATACTATTTTTCTTACTATTATATTATTTATTTTAAGGATAAATGTATTAAATAAATAATTTAATGCTTTTTTACTTTTTGTTATATAGCAATAACTATTTAATAATTATATAATGTTATATAGAGAATTATTTTGATGCACTTACCATACAAATCTGTATATTTTTATAAATTATATTTTTTAATTAGTTGTACATTTAATATTAACAATTATCATAATTGTAAAATATATTATAGTTGCTGTCTCATGAAATTTTGTCAGATATATCTGAATAATTAAGTGCATTTATCCCTTCTTCTATATTGCTGTGGATACTTTTTTTCTTTATTATTTTATGGTGCAAAAATGAACGAATTTATGTGGACTTATTCAATATAAAAATAAATATATATATTAATAATGCAAATTTGATATTATGAATTCTGTCTTTTTCAATTTATTTAGGAAAATTATTCTATAGCATAAAAATATAAATGATATTGTAACTAACGTTATACATAACAAATAAAAGAAATTATATTACTAATGTTAGGACCATTGGAATATATATATATATGCTATTTTATTATATCTTCTGAAAAGGGGTAAATTTTGTTATTCTAATTTTATTTGATTTATGGATTTCAGATAATCATTGTATTCTTTTCTATATTTTTATAATGTTTTATTCAACTCTGAGTATGTGTTGCAATCACATTTATTCATTCCTTTCACATATATTCTTTAAAATGCATAATAATATTCTTTTTAATTATTATTATCAGGAATTCTTTGTTTTATGTTTATGTTATATATATCATATAACCTTTCAAACTGTAATTCTGTAATATTAATTTTTTTATAACCTCTAAATATTGCTTGCTCAGTTTATTCATATATTTCTTTCAATTTTCTAAAATTTTTTTTTATTTCTACGCTCATATATTTCTCTTTACACTCATTATATAGCCATTAGTATATGTATACATATCCTGGATAAATTAAGTTACTTTATTCTTTAATTTACGTGCGTGGCGCATAAATCTATAGCATATATGATCCCTGGTATAGTTAATACATTATAAAGGTTATTGAACAATACATTCACAATAGTAATCAGTAGAGGTTCTAGAATACCATGCTTTTTTTTCTATAACCCATAGTAATCAGGAATTTTTTGGCAAATTCATATTACAGGTAAAAAATTATAGCATAGCATAAACTATATTATTGAGTACTCTTTTATAAAATATATAAAATATGGAATAAAAATGAATGTAAATGTTGTAATTCAAATTATGATAATAATATGGTACTATTGTTGACCACGTTTTAGCTAATAATATATTTAGATACATATGAATTAAATAATATGATTATCAATGGGAATATAATAATTCTTTATTTTTTTAATGAACCCATGAGATTTATAAATATTAAATAATACGTACATAGATTCAAATACAAAATATTTTATTGACATGTGTTAAAGATTTTTATAAGTAATTATATTAATATGCTTTTCCTGTATAAATAATATCCATATGTTGCAGGCATGATATGATTTAATAAAAACATACTCCAAAATGCACAATATGTCACCTAGACATTTTCTTATTAATTTAAGAGTGTTTATATATTTTTAGATATACAGTAATTATAAATTATATTTTATACATTATTTTATTCAATGCTATCAACATTTTAAAAATATGAATACATTTATAATATATTTTATTTATACTTGTTACGAAGCAATAGCTACCTATATACATAAAAAATTTATATTTGCAAACTTTTAATTATAAGAAGATACTTTTTCAACTAAGGAAATTAAAAATATATCATATGTTTTGTGAGTTTTTATATTATGCAAAGAAAATAATATGTAATAAAAAAAAATTTGCATATTTTCTTTCAATAATCAAAATATTATAGTTAAATAAAAATCAAAATTATATATCATATATTTAATGGATCTCATTCAAATATTAATAATGACATCAATAATATATAATTATCTCTCCTTAAATGCAATGTGGGAATGGAGAACATAATGAATTCAAAGAATTTTTTTTTTCTTCTTAATAAATGAATAAAATATGTATCATGAACAAAAATAGAAATACCCGAGTAAGGAAAATAATAAATTATAATCCTGTTAATGTAAATTATATAGATGTAAAAAATATAATTATATTTTTTATGATATAAAAAACAACAAATTATTTATTTTAATCTGTAGTGCTTATGACACATTGCTTTATAAATATTTTGTATAAACAATATATTTTTTAACTAATGTACACTATAATATATACTATTATGAATTAGACGTAAAAATATTCACACCAATATTATAAATATCATGGAATGCTTAATATATATATTTTTTTTTACAATACATACTATAAACCTGATTACAACCATATTTCATAAAATATAGTAGAAAAGAGATAATATAGCACAAAAATATACAATAATATACAAAATCCTAAATAATGTAACAAAAACAAAAATATTATCATTTATATCCCTAAAAATAGTAAATTATATTATAAAAATATATATATAAAAATTATAATTATAATACAATGCACAATCCATAGCATATTGACATTGACTATTATTTAGTTTTTTATATTCATATAAAAAATTAGAAAAAATAAATTATCCATTATGAAAATTATTTTTATATATTAAATCAATTTTTTCTATAACAATTGTTAATATTTGGTGTTATGTTTATTATAACTATATATATATATTTCATTTCATTTATTTTATAATGTATATTGAATAAGTTATGGATAATGTAATGTGCCAATGTGCTAATACCTACACTAAACAAAATAATTAACATGTATATATTATTATGCGTAGTAATATTTACACATAAAAATAAATATATGCATTATTATATTTTGCTTTATTAATCATGGATTAATAAGGTTTAGAAGCATAATCTTAGTTCTTATAATATTAAAGGAAGAAAATATATAATAGTT
>NW_021629378.1:0-4496 GCF_002157705.1 Plasmodium gonderi | reverse complement strand
CCTATATATAACATATTCTGCTCTTATGGATTGTCGAAATGTCTCAATGAAGTCATTCATTTATACAATGATAGAAAAATATGCAATAATAATAGTCCAGATAATTTATGTAAAGAATTAAATGAATACTATCAGGCTACCAAGGTTGAAAAATTACCTTTGTTTGAATGTGATGAAGGCATAGGAACACCTGTGTATAATGAACTACAGGAGAAATCTACCGCTAATATCGCATTGCAAGAAAGAATGCTTCCAAAAAGTGGAAATTTTTTAGTTCGTAAGAGTATAATCGCCACTATATTAATATTTGGATTATTCTTCATTTTTGTTGTTTCACTTAAAGTAAACCTATATTAAACTTAAAAAGTAAAATGCTTCTAGAATTGAGTATAAGTGACTTATTTTTCAGGTTAACATATAAGAAGATATACTATCTATATTGGTACTTCTTATTTTTTTATTAGGTTACACCATTTGAACGTTATTTACGTGATACACTTTTAAAGAAGAGAAATGTAGATCACAAACAGAAAGAGGAACAAAACAAATTTGCTGAGTACATGTTAGAATATGATAAAATGAAAAATTTCAACAGAGAGTATCCATTATTATACTATGCTTCATAATATTTATATACAATAACTTATGGGCAATGTATAAATGTAATTACAATACCTCAGAATAGCTGTTTCTTTTCACAATATAATACAATTTATTATAATATTTACAATAGAATGAAATATTATAATAAAATATGATAAAGTAACAAATTAAAATTGATATAATAGTATAACAAATTGAAAATAAATTTTTTGAAAACAAATGAATACATGAAATATGTGTAAAAGTGTTTGTGCAATAATAAAACTAGAAAACAGTAATACATAAATGTTTCGTATTTGTTATTTGTATATATGTTCCTATGAATAATGCTTTATTAAAATTGACTTTTTTTTTTGAAAAAAATTATTTCATATTTTTGTTTGTTTTACATCAGATTGTATGTCAAATGTATAATAATAAAAGCTTAATTATTAGAAATATGTTCATCAATTCTGATTTCCAGTATTTTATTTTTCTCTTCTTATATTCAAAATATTAATTTTTATTACATTAATAGTTCCTGATATAAATAATATAATGTAATTATATAGAAGCATTTGTAGCAACATTTGTCAAACATTTAATGAGGGTAATCACCTTATTTATACCAAATAATAATGAAAAACATTTTTTTATCCAAATATTTTATTTTTTCTATATTTATTTTTGTAAATTTGTGAATAATTATAATTATTTTGGCATAATTTATAATATTCAAAATTTTTATTTATGAAGACTTCCAAATAGACATAGTTGTCTATGGTCATCTTTATAAAAATATCTTTTAATAAATTAAATCATTATTATTGTTATTTATATTTACAAATGTATGTAATATTAGTTTTTTTATCATAAATTAATGTATGTATTACATACAATAAAAATTAATTAAAAAAACTGATATTTCTATTTATGGATAACACTTTAGTAATTTTGTTACCATTATCGATTTTTTTCTAATATTAGAACATTTAGCGTATGATACGTATAATAATTTATGAAAAGGTTTATTGTTATAATTATTCAAATTTATATAATCTCTTTATACTCTGATGTTTGAGAAATTCCTCTGAAGTATACACATATGAAATAATGAAAGGGTAAAACCTAAGTTTTGTCAAATCTTATTTGAAATATACATAAACATAAAATTAATAAAGATAATATATCCTTCTAAAAACCTCTGAATTATCATTTTTAATAAACATAGTATCCTTCTTTTGTTTTTTATTTTACTCATAATTCTACATGTGTGATTATAAATCAATGTAGCGTCAATATATATATATATATTTCGATTCGAGATAACCAATAAATTCAAATTAAGATTATTTTTTTCTATTAAACAACTATTAAAATGCATTATTTAGATAGATATATTTTCGACATTTAAGCAAAATAATATAGAATTACATTACGATATAATATTTTTTACATAATCACTGTTGATACATCACGCGTAAATTGATATAAATATATGTTAATCTAGTTTATTATTGATAATTATGTAATTAAGTAATTCATATATAAAATCATTCAATGTAGACATTAATTGAAAAAATATTAGTGCGGAATGCAGAAAATGGAAGAATGAATTTATCACATATATATTTAAAATTTATATGCCCTCATAATATTATATGAAAATTTATTCAATTTTAATTTCACAGGAATATATACATTATTTCACATAAATTCCTAAATAAAAGATAGTTTACATATACACAAATATTGTATAAGCGTATTCATTTTATTAATATTACTCTAATAATTGAAATATTTTGGAATATAAAGATTAATTCTTTGTAATGGATGCTTATAAAAAGCATGAATTAAGAAAATAATAATGATAATTAACTTCAAGAAAAAATTATATTGATTCTATATGTATATAATCAAAAAGAAAGAATATAATACTTATAAAAGACATCATTCACTTATGTTTTAATATTTCATATGACATAATACATAAATAGAAAAATGATGTATACATATTTTGAATACAAATTTAATAAGGGATTATAAAATAAAAAAAAATGCGAAGTAAACAACCCGAATATATATTAGTATATACGTTAATACAAATATTAATATAATTTTTGTGATAAATTTCCTAATTTATCTTATAAAAAAATTGTATATATATGAAACTGTTGGTAATTTAATAAAAGGTGCAATCGTTTGGTTAGAAATAATATGAAATTAACATAAAATATGCAAAATATTTCATGAAGTATTTTAAAAAATATTTAAGTTATTATATAAATAATCAATTTAAATAAGTTGTTAATATACATATATTTTTTTCATTAGTAATTATCATTTTAATTATAATTGTTTGCATATTTTTTATATTTTTTATCATTTAAATATTAATATTTTTAAATATATGATATACTTTTTTGCGCTTTTGAAAATATTTAGTAGCATATAGCAGAATTTTTATAAATATTATTTATTCAGGCACAAAGAAAAAATTTTATGTAAATGACTTTTTTTTATATTAAAATTATTGAAATACATTGATATTTCATATTCTCACTTTACTATATATTTCTGTTAATGAATATTTTTTTTGAATAATTCTTTTTATGGAAAAATTCAACACATGCCTATTAATGTTTGTAAAATGCACACTTTCTATAAATGGAAAATTACAGTATATGTTAAATAATAGTTATTAATTTTTGTATATTATAAATAGGTATACTTCTTAGCATCTATAATTAATTATCTCTATACAAAGTATTGGTTTGCTTAAATATAAGTGGAATGTATGAATAATGAATTTGTTAATATAATTCTTTTATTTAAAATATTAACCTACTGATTTTATTTTATGAGTGATGGATATAAAATATTATATTTACATATACGTAATCCTTTGTTAAATAGTCGTAAAATACATTTCCAAATAAAAAAAAAAAATTATTTTTGAATTTCGAATTGTAGATATAATATTATATTGTTCTTGTATAAATACCATTTGTATTTGCATATTTTATGTATTTATTGTGATTTAATTTTCTATAATGTGTCGAATAAAAATAAACAATAAATATTAAGCGTTTTGAATGAGTACTGTTGTATAAATTATATACGCAATGTAAATTGTATATATTATAATTATATATTTATTTTAAAATAATTATTATTTCTTCCAAAACATAAGTCACATCATTTTGGATTCATTCTTATAAATGTTAAAAATTGTAGATCTATCCTCTATAACAAAATTTTTTAGTATGCATATCTTTTACATACATTGCATATCATTATTTACAAAATAGCTCGCATAATCAAAATAATAACAATTTTTTTTTTTCATAATTACATATTTTTTATAATAACTGACATATAATTTAATTGAATTTCCTGACATAATAATAAAGGTTCCTTAATAGATTATATTTATAGTTGTATTTTACATATATCCATAATTTGGATATAGTATATTTTTCTTAATTACTTTTAATATAAATGAAATTTATATTGTAATATATTTAATCTAATTAAATTTACTCAAATAATATATAATTAACATTTTTATTAATAAATAAATAATAACAATAAAGAGATTTTTCATGATGGGAAAAAGAGCGATAATTACTTTTCTTAAATTTTATACCTTTTTATTTATACTGTGCATGATCCATTATAGATATGATATGGTAATAATATTCTTAAGTGTATATTTATTTATTATTTTTCTTTTTTTCCATAATTATTCTATTTAAGAAATAATTATAGCTCATTTTAATATTTCTATCGCCATTAAATAAAAATATATACACACTTTCTACAGTCTTCACTTTGTAGAACTTTGGATAACACAAATAAAATAAGAGAATCGAGTGTAGCAAGATTTGATAGAATATTGGCAAAAGATGAAG
>NW_021629377.1:0-3423 GCF_002157705.1 Plasmodium gonderi | reverse complement strand
AAAATGTAAAAAATATTAAAATATAAACCACTATGATCAATGCACTGACTCAAGTAACATGAATCCTGATCTCCAAACATGTAATATTGTTTTTTTCCATGAACTTATATAAGTTTTGACTATCAACAATTAAGTGATCATATATTTTTATCAGACAATTTATGAACAATTTTTATGTAATGGAAATATACCTACCTCTCATTCATATTACAAAAAGTTTCATTAATTTTTTGCAAAATAAGCTATAATTATTTTTCCTATTTTTAAGAAATCCCTAATATAACTAGTAATTAAATTGAGTGAATCTAGTAACCCATTAATAGTTATATTGAAAAATAGATTATATACATTATAAATAATGTAAAATATATGTAAAAACCATTAAAAATTTTGATCATAATATTCACTTATATATATTTCTTTTTTTTTTAATATGATTATAAGTATTCATAAGTTTTTCTACATTCCTTATTTCTATTACAATATTTACAGTATTAATTCTCCAGATATATAAAATACAGTATAATAGTTATGTAAATATGTAATAACTCTTTTACTAATTCTTTTTTATGAAAAAGAAAAATATTATATTATATATTATTACTTGTTAAAATGAATTTTTTAATATTTCAATTTATATTTATTATTTATCTTGTTTGTGATTCGACAGTTCAAATAATAAGAGTTATAATAAATATAAAAAGTATTCATAATATGTTTACTCGTTAATTTTATTATTATGAATTATTGTTGCGTTGAGATATCAACGCTTAATGATTTCCATAATAAATAATATAATTGATATAATAATAGATATTTAGTTTTATATATATTTTATGATTATTATAAAATATATATTTTTTTTAATTGTGAAGATAGTTAATATCTAAACAGTTCAGTACTTATTTATTATATTATGTTCATTATAATACTCTATAATTAATTATTCTAAAAAATCTATTCTAGTAACATAAAAGTATATTTTTAACTAATATGTTGTGCATTAATTTTTTTCTTACCTATATATATGATATATACCTAGTTTATAATTTTTGTATTTATATGAATAATTCAAACAAATTATTAATTATTCATTATAATATTATGTTTAGTTATATTATAAGAAGAATAATATATAATGCATTTCTTATAATAATACATATTTAACTATAAGATAGAATATATTATGAATATATATTTATTTCACACTTAGAGACATTTGGGTTATAATAATTATTAGGCAAAAATTTTAAATTTTATAATTTTAATTAAAATAGGGGTTAAAATACATAAAATGGTGATGAATATTATTTATTCTTTAATAATCATTAATGGAAAAATTAATAGACTCTCTCTTAAGTTTCAAGAATTTTTATTTATATTATATGCTCTTCTCATTATTTTAATAGTCATTTTATTAGAGGAATAAGTAATAAAAGATTATACAAATAACTTTTTTACAATAATAACATATATAATAAATAATTATAATTTTTTTATTATATTTTCATGTGCACAAACAAAATTACGAACAGCATCAGAAATAAAATTTTAAAAAACAATGTTTATGTGAATAATACGTAAGATAAATATGAAAACGTGATCATGTTCTATAATAATATATTTTATTTTAATTAATAATAATATTTCCATTTATAAAATATAAAAATGAGCTTACATCAGATTTATAATATTTATATGTAATTCACATAATTTATTCTAACTAATTTTAATAAGGTTCATTCTTTTATTTTTTAAGAATTACTAACTTACTGTGTTCAAGTGCCAATATACTCTTTAATCTGATATTTAATTCTTTATATACTCAATTAAAAACATTATTATATAATCTTTAATAAAGAAAATATTAAAATTATTAAATGTATATTCGTAATAAGGTCTCATTTATGATACAGACAATTATTTTTACTTAAAATATATGTTTTATAAATTTAATATAGTAGTGTACAAATAATATTATATTTATACAATTGAATTTTTTTAATCTCAATAAAGTATTAATAGCTTTATTGTAGTGGTAAAATATTAATGTTAATATAAATATGTTATAAATGATTTCTATTATATTTTACGGTGTATTAAATAGAATTCTCATATTATCTGAAGACACATGTACATAAGTTCCATAATTATTATGAAAGTAATCTTAATATGTTTTCATTCTATATATTCTTATAATTAAAAAATTATATTGGAATTATTTATTTATTTACCTAAAATATAATATAGGCTAACTAATATGGGGGAAACAATGGTAAGTTGAAATTAGTATAACATATATTACAACATAATAATATATTTTACATTATAATTTATTAAATGATATAAATTTTGCATAAAGTTTATATTATTACTATCATACTATTATTACATTTATAGTATGAATTTGTAGAAAAATTTCCAGAAATGGAGAATAGAATTAGAGGTATAAGTGCGCGTTCATATATGAATTCTTTGTCTGAATATTCTAAATGTATAGCATTTAATGGAAGTCATAATATGGAACATGCCAAGGTTGACGAAATATGTAAAAAAGCTATTCCATATTTTTCAGATGTCCTATATTCAACGCATAACAATTTATTTAAAGAAGCTTACTTTAAATACTTCTTTTATTGGGTATATTATGAAAGGTCAGATTACAAAAAAATACGAAATGTAATTAATGATTTTTATAAGTTATTACTGGACATATATAAACACCAACTCCCTGATTTAAATCATAATAATAATGGAACTTTTATCAATGTAGAGCTCGAGGAGCTCAATAACATATATAGTGTGTATAAATGTTATAATAATATAGAATTTATGGATGGAACTAATAGAGACGGGGTATTTTGTAAAGCAGTATTAGATATTCCAAAAAAATATAAAACACAAATATTCACTGAAATTAAAGAAAACAGTACATCCCAAATAGTGTCGTATTGTCCTAATAATATTGCATTTCCTATAATAATTACAATTCTTTTAGTATTTACTATATCCTTCATTGCTTTTATTATGTATAAGGTTATTGGAGATTTTATTTGTATATATATTTAATATATATTTTTCTACAAGTAATAAAAAAAAAATTAATAAAAAATTATATTCTAATACAAGAATTTATTATATAAAAAATTAGTTTACACCCTATAGGTCAATGTTTAGTAATGGAATAAATAATATAAGAAAAAAAAGGAATAATATTGAAAATGAATGGAATGTATTTCAACTATCTGAAATATCTAACAATGTATTAAGTGACAGCCGATACAATGTATTATATAACTCTGAATAACATTATAATTAATAGTATAATTATAAAAGAATATCCTCCATAGCGTTATATAATTAGTTATACGTATGTTACGTAAACAATATTCATACTAATAATATTATATATAAATATGTATA
>NW_021629376.1:0-10374 GCF_002157705.1 Plasmodium gonderi | reverse complement strand
TTTAATGTAAAAAGAATATTCATATAATCATGAAACCAGATTTTTCTTATTTTATCTCGTTAATATTCTTTATATGAAAACATATCATTTAAAAAATTAAAAATATCTCTATTTTTATATTTTTCTACATTCAATATTTATATCTATTATATATTCCTAAGAATTTTTAATGATACAACATATAAGTATATTTCTCCACAAATATATAAAATAATTTATAGAATCACAGTGTTAACATGATATTTTTTATTACAAATATTATCATATATTACAATGATACCTATTTTTATTAAATAGATAAATATATAATTATACGATTCATTAATTTTGTGTGAATTACTCATATTAAATAAAATATAAATCATCATTATTAGTAATTTCAAAAATTAGGAAATAAAAATAGAACAAATAAAATCCATATTTACTAGAGAATACAACAATAATATATATTAATTTAATAATGAAATTAATTATTAAATTTAAATAAAAAAATATTAAGCTCAAAATATAAAATATGACACATACATAAATAAATATGAATAGCAAAAGTAAATTCATTAACGTGAACAAAAAAATAATTTAAATATAACTAAAATTTAAGCACTGATACAGTATAAACTATAATCTGAACTCTGATAACCTAAACATAAAACCTTAATCCTAAATCCTAACACTGAAACAAGTAATAATATTTTTAATTAATATATATTGAAAAATATGTATTTTCATAATTGAAATATAGCGGAAATATAAATTCATTACAATTAATACACCTGATAACAATTAAATGATACCTAGTTTATATTTGAAATTTATTTTATGTAATATATTAAGATGTATGATACATTATATATCTATCATTTATACCTTCAATATCGTAAGGATATGCTAAATTATATCCACATTTTTCATCATTTTGTTTACTGAAAATTTTCCTTTTTATTAAATTTAGCTTATTTATCCATGATTTAAGAAGATATATCTAATATTCAGAAAAAAAATTTATATTTACATGATATAAATATTATTTAATTTGTAATATAAAATACAGAACAACATAATATTATTATTCGCAAGGGATTGTGGTGTTTTATAATGTAAAAATTTATTTACCCCTCGAGTGAGCAGAAAAAGTAGAAATAAAGCAACAAAAGGTACACAAGTTATGAGAATAATAATACGATGTCTACCAAGAGTATTGGTATAAATCTCTTTTTCAATTTTTGCAACATCTACAATACCAGATATAACTTCTTCTGCTAATTCTACACTATGCACCCTTGATTTATGTGATATGTTACATTTTGCTTGTTCTTTACAATTTAATTTAGAAATTAGTTTATATGGATTATAGGATTCATAATCTTTAAATTCAGATATGCATAAGTTGCTTTTTTCCACTGAGCATATAGATTTAAAATCATTATACTTACTAATCATAGAACTTAAGTATTTACAGGTTTCACTACACTCATTTAAATTAGGCCCTTCATTATTACTAAGCTTAGTAAAATTATAGTAATAATCGTACATTTCTTTTCTAATTCTGAAATCTTCTCTATTAAGCATAATTAGAGGTCCACTATCAGGTTCACACTTATATGTGCTGGAAGAAATAAATTTGTAAATATCAAACCAAGCTGAATAGAATTTAATAACAAAACCATAATATTTATCATTATCAGTAACGTCCAATGTTTTAATAATTTGATCATTTAACCAATAATGTAAATATTTGCAGTCATTAGAAAAAGAGTGATCTTCGCTTATTCTATTATTAATAATATTTAAATTGTTTACAAGTTTCTTCCATAGATTAATAACGTAATTTTGATTTTTATAAATATTATTTAATTTATTATATATTTCATAATTTTCTATATTAATATTGATATTACTATATTCATCATAAATTGCAACAGATGGTAATTTATAGAAGCCAGTACTCTATAAAATAAAAAAAATTAAAAAAAATATATATATAAATTTTTTCCAGAATAGTTTCATCAAAAAGAATGTATAACAGTATTATATCTAATGGAATATATATAAAAATGTAAGAATATAATTCTGGTAACATTTTTCATTTTTTTTTTGTCTAATTATCTAATATTATTTAATAAAATGTGGTATAAATCTTTACATTTATGAAATAAGAATATTATAATTTTACGAATTATATATTTATTATATATTGGATATAGAATTTATATAATAATTCTAATGAATGTTACACTATGTTTTTCTTTAATATGTAATATGTGGCTATATATAAATCATATATACTATTATTTATACTTCTAACTAGAAATAAAAATCAACATTCCTTACTAATTGATATAATTAAATAAAAAAAAGCAATGATACATTATTTTAAATTATGATTTAGTTTAGTGTTTCATAGTTTTTAATATTTATAAAAATAAAATTATATACAAACGAATTATCCAATTTACATACTTATAGATTAATATTATACATATTATGTATAATTATATAAGGATTTATATCATTCAATGTGGATTAAATTTGTAATAATTTCTGATATCTTAAATATATATTTACACGAACGTAACTATACATTAAATGTAGGTTCGATGTATGGCATCAATATAATTGCCACTATATATATAACTGATACAGGTACTACTGCTTTATCATTTACATTACGTTTTAAATTTTTATATTAATGTTTTAACATTTATTTTCTAAATATTATGGCAATTAAATATAAATTATAATAGCATATTTCATAGATATTATATTTTAGAACATGCAGAATTCATACATTTTTAACATAGGATATGATTCCATTATAAATTACCTTTTACCATTTATTATATATTTTTTTATAATTTTAATATTTTTTTCATTTATATGAATACTATCCACTATATTTATGCCTGTTTAATATATCTAATGTAAATTTTTATATTTAGATTAAAAATTTTAGAATATTCTTATTGTGAAAATAAGAATAAAGATAGTTACCGAAGTATTCATAGCTTTTTTGAATATAATGTAATGAGTTTTATTTTCATTTTGTTCATTACATATTTTAGTAGGTTTTTTTATTAAAGAATAAAACACATAGTTATATGTTTATATGTAATAAATATATTAAAAGAGATATTATAATAATTTTTTGTGAAATTCAATTAATTATAATTAAAAAATTTTCTTCAATAAAAAATATATTTCTATTTAAATTTTCCAAAAATAAATGAATATATAACAAAATCAACAAATATATAATTCCAAATAACATAAGTATTCAGGGGTATTCTATTTACACAAAAAATACTATTTAAATTATAATGGATTTAAAATTTGTACGGATGTCATTATAATAACATTTACGTATACACATAATGCTTCTGAAAAGTTATGTTTATTATAACTATAAGGTATTCAGAGATAGTTTTTTTTATTATCATTTTGAATATTACTTTTGTGAATATGATAAAATAACAAACTCCGGAATCTTTATGTTAAAATGTTTTTATGAAATATATATTATATATATCTTGTAAATATATATATATGTAAGGTATATATTTTTTTTTATCATAAATTATTATGATAAAAAATATAATATATTTGCTCAAATATTATGAAAAGTGTTCTTTAGTTCTAAAATTATCGCTGGAAGAAGATACATTAAGAAAAAAAAAAATAGTATAGACATATCTAATCATATTATCTAATGAAAAGCACTTATATGTCTCTATAAATAATATAGATTAAAATATCAATAAAAATAATAGTTAAAGATATTTTATTAAATATTTTACACAAAATAATAAGATATGTCTAATATGCGTTTCTGTGTTATACGCATGTCTGTTTTTTTTTAACCTTTATACGATACATGCTTTAGGGTATATATTGTGTGATAATATATGTATATCTTTATTTTATTCTTATACCTATTTAGATGTATATTAGCTGTGCATTCCAATATTCATAACGAAATTAAGTAAACTAAATTTTTTAATCCATTCTTTTATTTATATATATGGTTGTAGTGAAAAGAAAACCATAAGTAAAAAAAATGAAAAAAATATATATTTATATATTTATTATATTCAATAGAACATCAAAGTATATCAATTATATAGTGTAAAAATAAGCATTAATATAATATAAATCCAATTTAATTATTATATAATTAAGGAAAAATGGAAGATTTACATAGGTTTTTGGAATTTTCTATTAAGAGTGTTTTAAATGAAAACTTTATATTTACTGTAAATGACCATGTCCAACATTTTTATGTATATATTTTCATGAAATATCTATAATCTTAATATTTATTGTATTCTATTATAAACATTTATGTCGTTTTTCTTCGGAGCTCCCTATGACGCATACTTTTTTGATGTTTTAGCTAAAAATATATATATATATATATTTTTTCCTAATATATGAAAACTTCAATACACTTTTTTAAATAATTGTTACCATTTTCATTTCCATCCATGTTAATTCATTTCCTTATGTAGTTATGTTAGCAATTATTATAAATTCCTTTTTCCTTTCATACATAAGTAGGTATTCATTTAACAAATTTTAAAATAAATGATATGCATTACTTGAAAGAATATTGTTACGAATATGACAAGTTATTCACTAATAAATATGCTGTTTTTTTTATTGTCTAAATGATAACTATTTAATCTAATTATATATCTTGTTAAAGAAATTATTTTATATCTCTACGTTTCAAAATATATAAATAAAAGAAAAATTTAAATTCATAATTATAATAAAACTATTTCATTATTATAACATTATTGAATGATATGAAATTATGGTGTGATATATTTATTTCGTCATAACGTATTAATTTATTAATTAAAGTGCCAACAAGCAAACGTTCTGAAAAATATAGACTCCTAATAGTGAGTAAAAGCCTTAGATTACATTCATAATCATAGGTGAACCAAATAATATATCCTCGAATAAATTAATGATGCTTCATTTTCTAAATATGTATATTCTTCTATCTATGTACATTATTATATAATTATTCCACCTTCAGTATATAACATTTTTGGGGGGATGCATTAAATTCCATTATTACTTATGTTGCCTTTAATTTTATTATTCATAACTTATTGTATATTATATATATATTATTTTATAATATCATATTATGATATAATATGGGATAAGCTCGAAAGATGTTACTTCTACAATAAAAAATGATAAAATATATCATTACAATTATATTTTCACCTGAATATACTTATGGCTATAAATGTTCTAATCTTAGTCAACTATATTCTTTTTTATATATACATATTCAGTTTTGGGATTTTTAAATACATTTAAAACCATTATACAAATATTTCAATGTAATATATTTTTCCTTTTTTCTTAAACATAATTATATCTTTTTATTATAAGCGTAGCTATATTTACTTTAAAATTCTTTTCTATAGTTGCATTACATATGTAACACAAATCCACGCAATGTACATGGATATTAAGAGTACTCATATATAATGTTTTTTTTTAATATTCTCTAAATTTGTTCCAAAAACATTTAAACAATTCTCAATTTGTCCTCTATTTATTTTTTTAATAACATTCACATTCATTAGAAGTTGAGATATTTTTTCTAAATTATTTTAATATTTTACTGAAATTCAAATTAATAGAAAGCAAAAATATGATAAAAACATGCATATAAACATGTACAGGAAGATATTATACAATTAACTATTATGTATGTTTAAACAATATTGCAAGTTGTAGCAAATATTTATAGGTAACTCTATATTGAGAAAAAATATGTGTACACCAATTGTGGAAATTTCAAAAAGGTATAATCATATAAACTGAAAATTGAATACATATATATTATATATACGCTTATTAAAATACATAATATTGTTCTCGTGTTTATAAATTAAATTATTTGTTTAACATCATATTATGACACATGCAGCTTGTTTATAGAAGAACTAATATTATGTTTTACTTTTTAGACTATGTATTTATGTTAATGTTCGAGCATTTCCATGCTCGTAATACCATTAATATATATGTGAATAATATAATTAATTTACGTAAAAATGGATAAAATAAATAATTTATTTAATCTATATATGGAATTTACATAGAAAAATCTGTGCAAATTCTTTCAAAAAAAAAAAAGTAGATTTCCTAAAAAAAAACTTTACCTTTCCATATAATATATATAATATTCTAATGTTAAATTATCTCATAGATAAATGTTTTATTTGTAATTTAATATATAAAATTATTACATTTATATAATGATAATGCGCTATGTTGCATTATGCAAAGAAATTATGATATAAAATTATATATAATAAAAACTGTAATAATTTTTTAGAATAAACAGTGTTTCAAACAATTGTAGGATAATCCATTTATATGTCCTAAAAGAAATTAAAAAAAATAAAAATACATGAAATTTTTATATATATTTTATGTAAATTTATAACCTACCTAATTAATTTATTGAATTAAACTTCTATTGTATTATTTATTCAGTATTCACGACGTTTTTTCTCCATACTCCTCAAAATAACAAATAACACATAATAATATATTATTTAATTTATTACTTTTACCAAATATGAATACTAATACCTGATCAAGAATAAATTTTTTTAGATGATGTTATTTGCATCTAGTAATTGTTGTTGTTAAAAATTCCATATTTAAAGAATTAAAAAAAGTTATAACCTAAATAATTCTCTTTAAGACCCCTATACAATAGATTATTAAATTCATATATACAAGGAAATAACCTATCTCCTTCTATATTTTTATCATATATAGTCTTTATTATAATTTCAATTATATTTCTTAACGACCGTTCTAAGGCTTTAAACATGTGTGTAAATATTATTCTGCACTTAGTAAAATACATTAATTTTATTGTTTATATTTGAATAATTCATATAACTTACAAAAATTATATTGGAATTTATGTGTACTATTATATATTAATTTACCATTACATATATTATTAATATAATAATTTTTAAAAGATAACATTTTTGTTATATGAAAAAAGATGGTTAATTTAATAGGTAAATATCTATATGTAATTAATATTTATTATATCCTCTTGTAATATTATACTAATAGATATATTTTTTTTATTATTCCTATATATATTATTATTTTTTCTTTACTATAGGAACTCAAATTATATCTAATAATCCGAATTATTCATACTACAACATATAATGTTTCAATGCTTATAGATACACTGTTCTATATGATAATTAGAATTATTAGAAACAATTTAATAGTTCTATTACAGTATAATCTTGATTATTCTACAGTTTTTAATATAATTATATTTATTTTTTTTTTATGTATATTTATGTATATTACAAAAAAAAAAAAAAAATATATATATAATAATGTATTCATGCATTTTATATAATAAAAAAAAGGTTATTTAAATTTTGTTAGTATTGTTATATAAATCAATATTAATTTGAAAACGCACAATTTGTACTTTTACTTGCATAGTATTAAATAATTCTAAGGAATTATTTCATCAACAATTATCATTTATTATTACTACATTACACTTATATTAACAATGAAGGTATATATATATTTATATTCTTATAATATAAAATTGCCTCAACATTATACATAATAAAAATAGTATTTTTAATTAATTTATAATGAACAAATATATATATTCTTCCATTTTTATATATTTATGAAAATTCAATTAACGTCAACTAATATAATAAATAATATATAGTCCGATGAAAATTTTTAATCCTATATTCTATTAAATGATAATTCAAATTTATTATACGTAAAGAATTTAACATATAAATTAATTATTATATATTATTACAACAAAAATCATATATTTCTAGATGAAGAAAATAGATATATGTGTTTAAAAATATTGATTTTATTATTATTATTTTTATCTAAATGAATATATTGATGCTTTATAATAATACATTTATGCAATTATATTTTTTATACCAATGTTTTCTCATAAGAATTTAGTATTATTATTTATTATAGAAAACAATCTCATAATTACTTAAAAAAATATATTTGCAAAGAATGCAAAATAAAATAAAAATAAATTATCCTACCTTTTAAGAATGTACACATAAAGTTGTATATATTTTTAATGTAATATTAAGAAAAGGATTTATATATCTATTTTAATATAAATAATTCATAGTCATATAATAAATTCTATAGTGTTCTATAAATAACGTAAAATTTACATAAATAGGAATAAGTGTATACCATTATAAAATCATGAAACTAATCACATATATGTATTGGATAATAATTATGATTAGATTCACGGTATAATAAATAATTTTATATATGTTTTATTTTAAAAAATATTTATAAATCATATTCTTTCTAACTATATATAATCAAGAAAAGGCACATTTTATTTTATAGAATAATTTGTCATATATATACATTTTTCTTCCTATTTATGATTAAGATTTACTTAGGCGTAAACTCAATATTTAATATAAAAAGCTTAAATATAATAAGGAAAAATATTATCATTTTTTTTTTCTAATACGCAAGTTACACTTGTAATATATAATGTTATATAGTAAAAATGTTTTTAAATAAAATATATGGAAAAAAGTTTCGATACATTTTTTCTTATATTTTCATATTTATAAATTATTATATTTACATGTATGGTAAAATAAAGCGATAATTATGATTATACCATAATATATATATATATGATTTAAACAAAAAACTAAAATTTATATAAATATATATCATATGAACAATATGCAAAATATAAATATATATGACATAACTTATTAAAATAATCCTATATATATAATATTAGCACTCATATAGAACCATCGAGAATAAGAAATAATCATTAAATTAATATGATTTATAGGTATTTATATATCAAATAATATTATTATTTTTTCTTCAATTATATTATTTATTTCTTAAAAGTGCAAGAATTTGAATAAACTAAAATTTATTCGTATATATTTATTGCATTAAAAAAAATATTTTCCTTAAGAATATTATGGAATCCTTTAATATTAAAGCAAAATGCGATAATTACACTTTTTTTCATTATATATTTTTTATTAATAAAATTATTCATATATCTACACATGTAAAAAAAACATATACATATATATTAGTAAAAATAAAATTTTATATGTAATTATATTCATTAAAAAAATAAAAAAAAATAATTCAATTATAAAATCTTACATGATTTATAGAAATAATAATTTTTTTAATATTACATATATTGATAAGGTAATATAATTATAAATGTTTAATGTTTTATTACCATACACTATTAATCAATTAATACAAGTATAATATTATACTGATCTTTATTTTATTAAATGCAATATAATTTTGTGAATCTTCATATAAAAATAATTGTAAAGACCATTGCATAGGACTACATTATTTGTTTTTATATTATGTTTTTATACTTAGAAATTATTTTGATATATTTTCAAAAAAAAATATATTAACGAATATGTAATAATATTAATAGTTTTCATAATAAATATATTAATATATAAAATGTTGTTTATATTGTAACATAACATATTAGGTCTGATAATAATATGAATTCAGAAAGTAATATACGTTTTCGTTTTTCTTTATAAATTATAACATAGAGATTATTTTATGTTAATAATTAAATAGATATATTCATTAATTTTAAAAAGTGTATAAATGTTCTCAATAATATAAATATATTTATATTGATTTATGATTCATTTACCTATGAATTTCTCTTTATAAGATGCTCAAGTAAAATTAAACTTGCTTGCATTTTAACTTTTTACTATACAATTATGAATTTTATATTATTCTATACTATTCCAATATTATATGTTCAAATTAGAATATAAAGTATACATTATGATGGTAATATTTATATAACTATTCATAAATAATTAATAATATACCTTAAAATTTTGTTCTTTGTATTTATAAAATATAAAATTCCAATTTTCATTATTACATTTATTATTTTAAGTTCTTCCTTTTATATTTCACTCATAATATAATATTAGTTGAAATAGTAAAACCCAAAAAAAAAGAATAACAAAGTATATAACAGTTTTTTTAGAACTAGTTTATTCATCATTTTCTCAAAAAAAAATAAATATATTAATAATAATATAAATTTTATAATTTATGCAATAAAAGGTTCTTATTTAAATATAAATTTAAATTTTTCATAGAGAAAAAATGTTATGATCATATAAATACGTCATTCTGAAGGTTGTGATGTACACAACATCACAGAAGTTATTTATAGTATATATTTGTGGTAATAGATTCATATATTATTTAAAAATAATATTTTAT
>NW_021629375.1:0-3730 GCF_002157705.1 Plasmodium gonderi | reverse complement strand
AAAACATATAATTTAATGTATTTTTTTTATTTAAGGGGTTTTATATATAGAAAAACAAAAAAAAGTGATGAATCGCGTATTAAATATTAACAGATGTATATGTCTAATAAGATTATATTTATGCATAGCTAACGGAGGGAAAATATCTACAGAACATAACATTTTACATTTTAGTATATACAATAATAATTAAGTTTTTTTCTACCTTGTTAATATTCATTTTGTTTTTTTATTTTATCTAATGTTAAATATATTAATATACACTATAAAATGAATTATAAAATTTAATGCATTTATAAGATACAAACTTATAATGTAAAAATAATATGTTAACACATAAATTTTTTTTTTTTTTTCTTTTTGTATTGATTTAAAGAATTTAGTTATTCTTTGCTCCGTAAAAGTTTATGAAAAAAAATTTGTGAAGAAACATGGATAATGAAATCGTTATATACACTGTACCTGAAATATTAAAAATAATATGAATAAATAGAAAATGTTATACTATTCTACATACTTTTTCCAATAATTAGAATATGAAGAAGATATTTATAATATTTAAAATATATAATGTTGTAAGGAAAATATAAATAGAATAATTCATTTAATAAACTCATATAAAAAGGCATAAGTTTACGAAAAAAGAAAATTAATAGTAATTTATGAAATTTAAGAGATCAAATTTTAAATAATAAGACAATTTTAGTTATATAAATGAATAATAGAAGAAATATTTAATGTGAATGCCGAAAATAAGTATCTCATTTGACTTTTGTTCATACACAATTGAACAGAGCAGTAAAAATGTTTTTATGAAATAAATAAATATTATAAATATATCAATAATATACTATATATATTAATTTAATAAAAAACATATAAATTACTAATTTTTATAATAATTAAATGAGTTTATATTATTTCTACATATAGTACAATAAACTATTATAGGTTTAAATATAAACATATATGACGATATACTAAATTATCACGTAAATAATTTATTTTGAGATATATATTTTCTGAATGTTATGATAATTTATTTTACTCAATAAATAGTTCGTTTCTTTATGTATATTATACAAATATGTTAAATTTTTTTTGCATATAAGCTATTTTAGAATATTGAATTACATAACTTACAGATTAACATTTGTTTTTTACATAAATAAATCTGAGTTAGTTTATTTGTCTTATCACAACATTATAATTTTTTTTTACATATTTTTTTATCTGTTTTTCACAATATATTTTATTTATAATGGTTATTTTAATTATAGTATGGTAAAATTAAATAAATTATATTGACATGTATTATAATTTTTAATTTGTCCCAGATAAATAAATTATATTCATTCTCTCCTTTTCAGAATCTATTGCAGAAATATTATTATACTTTAAGGGATATTTATATTTCATATATTTCCTTATTATACTGTTTCCTTTATATTTATCATATAGAAATTACTCGATCATAGAAAACTATGTATAAAATTTTAGTAATGGGAAAGTTATTATGCATAAATGTTAGCCATGGTTTAATATTACGTCAGCTTTGTTGTAAAACGTACACATAATATTTTATAATAAGATTCATATTACATTATAAAAAAAGGAAAATGTAAGGAGAATTGTAATTACAAGTGATAAACATGTTGACAAAACTTTTCTTATTGTTGATGAAAGATTAATGCTCGATTCTCTTGATGATAAAAAATAATTTCCTTTCCCTTTTTGTATATATAAGAAATTTTCATATTTTTTTTCTCCTAAATCAGAAGGTTAAGAACTTAATGTAGGTGACACAACACATACATTTTCCGAATCATTCCTTTTACATACATGAGAACGAGTAAATGAGAAATTTTATTTTTTTAGCAAAAATAATTCTATATTTTCATTCCATAAATTTGTTTTCTTACATTGAGTGTCACTGCTTGTATATTCAATTTTTTTTGTATCTAACGAATAATTAAAATAAGCACATATATCTTTATGCACAAATAAGTCATTAATAATTTCATATAAAAATTGATAGTATTTAAATAAATATGGATATGAATCCTTAACAAAATTCACATTTCTATAAAATTGTATTACATTATGTATTATAAAAGCATCATTCAATTCATTAAAAAAATTTTCTTTAGATTCTTCATTTTTGTCCTTGCAATTAACCTGAGAACAAAGTTAGATTATATAAATACAAAAATAATTAAAATATTTAATGAATAATTTAATAAATCAATAAATTAAACATATATATTGTAGAGTACTTATTTATATAAATGTATTAAGGATTTATGTATACTAACTATTTCTTGTTATATATACAATTAGATAACTTTATTAATATTAAATATTATAATTCAGTTGAATATTGTCTATTAATCATTCTAAGCTTACTTTTGGTCCCATGATATATTATTATATAACTATTAGAATTATCTAATTATTTAAGTAAGAAGCAAAAACCAATATGTATATATTATATATTTATGATGTAAAAAATGTAATATTTACGAATAAATGCGATGATATAATTTTCTATATTTTTGATCAACTGTACTGTATATGATTATTATTTTGGGTAATTATGTTATACTTATAAAGTAAATAATTAAGCTTACTATAAAGAAAATTTGTTCTACAGCTATTTTTTCCTTAATTATAGTACCTAAATTATATGAAAAATTATTTCTTATGATATTTTTATGTTTTGAGTTAATTTATGTTTACGGTTTAGGGTTCATGGTTTTATTTTTCATATTTTGATTTTACTTTTCAGCGTTTGGGATATAATTATTTTTAGTCGAATGTATAGTATCTGGTATTATCTCTTAAATCTTAGGTTTTATGTGTTATGGATTTTCTTTTTAGGGTACAATGTATAGTATCTCTATTATCTGTTTTGTCTTATGGGTTAAATATTTAGAATTTAGTTTTCAGGGTTCAGGTATAAGGATTTAGTGTTCACTTTGAGATTTTGCCTTTATTTTTTTTAATGTTTTTTGTTATATGATATATTTTTTTTTTTACTTAATTTTTGTTTTTTCTGTTATTAAAATAATTCTTCATTGTATATTATACATATATATGTTATTATATAGTGGTAATTATATTATGATAAAATTATTTTATAAGTATAACATATATAATATACATTTTTATGTTGTTATTATTATTACTTGTCTATAAAATTAATATTTAGTGCGTATTTTTTTTTGTGAAAATGTATTTTGTTATTATGTATATTTTAATTGATTGTTCTTTATGTAAAGTAAATTTGAGTTTTTTTCCATTTTAATGTAATTTTTTATCTATTAATCTATTTTTATATTCACAAATATGTATTTATCATTCTGATTGAAATTTTTGTCAAAATAATCCACTATTTGCTGTTCATTATTGTTTTTTTTAATTGCAGAATTATCTTCAAATGCTTTATTTATTGAAGCATCTACTATTTTGTTCTCGTAATTCTGCTTAAATTCCATAATGAGATTCCATAACAGATAAATAACACCCAAATAACTCCTCCTGCATATGAAACCCTTGTTCCTTATCCCCCTAGTTTAGTGTGATATCCATTTTTATTTTCATTAATATTTTTATCATCGTTAAGGTAACTTTCATCCGAGTTCATTTATTTTTGAGATTGTTTTGCAACTTGTTTTCCATATAATTTCTCTTTTTCTTCTTCTATATCAACTAGAAATTTCTTTTACCA
>NW_021629374.1:7292-7717 GCF_002157705.1 Plasmodium gonderi | reverse complement strand
TGGACATCATTCTAATCCAGGTTGGGAAGTGACAAGTGAGTTATATGCAGTAGAAGTTATTTTGGGGTTACCTGATGGTTATGGTATCTCTTTAATTGCATTTAATCGGAACGACGAGAAAAAGATAGGTGATAATTCCGTAGATAAAGCATTTTAGAGTAGTGATACATTTGGAGAGGATGATAAGGAAAATATTATAGATGTTTATATATACGATAAATATGATTCTGAATAGGAAAATATATTCTCAAAAATACAGAAAAAGAAATAAAGCATGATAAATACACTAAATAAAAAAATAATTAATATCAATCTTGCATAAAGAAAAATAAATTAAAATATACACCCATAAAATATAATTTCCATATAAACACGACTTGTGTAATTCCAATTATATAAACCCGAATAATAATTATAATATATGA
>NW_021629374.1:0-7118 GCF_002157705.1 Plasmodium gonderi | reverse complement strand
TAATATATAAAATATAATTTTAAGAATAAAAACATACCCATAACCTAAACAAAAAAAAAAATAAATAAAACATAATCATTAAATACTAAATATAAAATCTAAAAAAAAACAATATAACATAAAAATTGAAACACAAATCATAAACATAAACAAAGTATATTAATTACTGTATCATAATCGAAAAAGAATAATAATAAAAAAAAATTAATAATAAGATCTAAAACCTAAAAACTGTACCCTAAAACATGAAACATAAACCTTGAACCCTAAACTTAATAAGAAACATATGTTTATATATAATTATATATTACAATATAAAAAGAATTGTAAATAAAATTGTATTGTGCATTTAATACAGTTAAAAATAAATTAATCACTTATGTTCTGGAAATTAGTAAAATAATACATTTGGACTTAATATTTCATTAAAATTTATATTATTAATAAAATGATAAACTATTATAAATTCCAAGAGTGCGTAATCATAATGTATAACGAATGATGATATATTGAACTTTGCATTGTTATATATGATGAATTGTAATTTTCTATAAATTTTTTATTTATACATTTAGAATACAGAAAGAAAGCCTATAATATTTATAATACTACATTACATTTTATCATGAACACTTATAATTTTTACGATAAAATAGGCTTTAAAAATATAGAAGCCTCCTTATTCAGATTTAATTCGTGTTAACATGTTGGAACAATATAATAATCTATAATTTTTTATATATAAATAACAATACTTCTTTTTATATATGAAGTCCTATATCATATTTGTTGTAATATATTATAATGCAAATCATTATACTGAAAATGCAGAATTATAAAAAATACTGTAATGTATAAAAATTCAAGTACAATATATATTTTATATATGAAAATTAATATTATTAGGTATCTTTGTATATAATTATTATTTAGTATAACAAGAAAATAATATAATGATTATATCTTTGATTCATCTAGTATTACTTATTTTCAGGAAGTATCATTTTTAATTTTTATAATGTATATAATTGTGTTTTGGTTTTTTTATAAAGGCGATAAATAAGGAGTTTTTTACATTTCTAATAAATACGATATTTTGGATGTATATGTAATAAAAATACATAAATTCTATCACAATATTATATGAATTATATAATTATACCATAGTGAAATTTTATGTTTCTTTATAAGCTATGTTTTTATTTTTTGGGTCCGATATTTTTATATTCATATATTTCATTAAAATATTGAATTTTCCTTGAAAATGTTATAATCATATATGAAATGGCGGATATTGATGTATGTGTTAATTATTTTAATGTAAATAAAAAATAAAAACACAATTATATTCCATTTTTTATGTATATATAATATTACACATATGAATTATTGTTCATATTTGAATATATTACTAATTTAATTTTACTCTTAGTATGAGGACATTATCAAAGAGTTTTCCGAATATGAAACTCGTATGGTTGGATATAAAGAATATAATAGTGTTAGTTATGATGGAATTTGTAGTAAGGCACTATCAAGTATTTTTAATAAATCTGAAACCCAATATATAGGATTATGCAAACAAGCTATTTCACTTATATCCTCTATATATATAAAACATCTTATTGCACAGCCCACAAAAGGAAAATGTTCGTTCCTGTTTTATTGGATATATCATAATCTTATGAAAAATAACATAAGCAATGAAACTAAAAAATTGTTTGATGCATTGATTGAGGCGTACGAAAATTTTATGAGGAGTGGTAAATTATGCTATGAGTATAAAACTGCTAATGCAGAAGACATTTTGAGTAAACACGCATATATATATGAAGTGCATAAGTGTATTAATAAGGAACATAGGAATGGACATATTAAAAACATGCCTTTTTGTGAAACACTTACTATAATGTTAGATGCTAAAAATAAACAAACACAAGCACAAATAGAATCACAAATGCAAGAAAAAATAAAAGCACAAACAGAAGCTCAACTTTAAGTTACTCATATTACTGCAGCATCTGCATCAACCTCTTGCAGTTCTAATAAAGCAGTCCCTATTTTAGTTACAATTATATCAATAATATCAATATATTATTTATTTTTGTTCGTGAACAAGGTTAATTCATGTATTATTCTTTATAGAACCTGTAAAATAAGTTTTTTTAAATAATTTAAAAAAAAAAGAAAAAATTAATAAATAAAAAAGTATATTTTTTAATGCCTATATAATTTTGTATTATGCGCAGTGCACTCCATATGGATCATTTTTACATCGTGCAAAAGAAACGTTAATAAATAAGTGGAATAATATATGGAAATGGCATGCATTCAAGGATTATGATGTACGAAGTAATATTTCAGATGATTGGGAATATAATTTATTATACACTTGACTAACATTACCAATAAATATATAATTAAAAGGGAATAAAAAATGTATGTAACAATGCTAAGAACATTGGAAAATTAAGTTTTCTATAGCTGTGAAAAAAAGCATATTTATACGAATTCTACATATATGCGCTTGTAATGCATGAGCAAGAGAAAATATATTTATATTAAACAAATATTAGAGCTTTATAATACTATTTTCAAATAATATATACAGATGGCTTTTTTAATATGTCTAACTGACTCATGTGTATTTATATTTTTAGAAAAATATTCATTCATGATTTATATGTTTAATAGATATTTAAATAAATACATAGAATATATTGGTAATACCATCATTTTTTTAAATTTATATTCTAATTCATATCAAATTCTGAATTTGTAACCTATGTATTCATATAAGACAAAACTAGAATACATGTTTATAATGTTATAAGGTTATTATGATATATATAAGTATGTAATTATGATTTCATTTCATAATTAGTGCTATATAATTTTTACAACATTTGGGTCCTATGTAAAATATATTTTGAAGGTAATTTATTGGATTTTGATATATTTCCTTTTTATTATATATAAATATAAAAATATTTATTTTATATATGATTTTTATATCTTTCGTCTTTCATTATATATTAGATTAAAAAATTTTATAATTTCATTCTACGTACCTTTTATTTAAATAAGTTATGATAACTCTTTCTGTTATATAGATCTTTGTCTGAATTTTTCATTGTCACATAAGAATTATGCAGTATAATTCACTATTATATGTTATATATTATTCAATATATATTTTTTTAATAGCTAATACCACTGAAAAACATAAATGAAATAACATATTATTAAGAAAAAAAAAAAATAATAATAAATAATTAATAGCTTGTACTGAGAAGATATAATAAAAATCAATGTGCTAATTATTCATTTAATTATGTATCACTAATTTTTTTTTTTTAATTATGCACCATCAAATTGACATAAATCAGTAATTCACGTCCCTTTTATTGAAAAAAAAAAAAAAGTACATATACATTAATATTTTTTTTTGTTTAAGGGGGTATATATATAAAAAAATAAGAAAAAGAGATAAATCGTGTATTAAATGTTAATAGTTGTTTATGTCTAATAAGATTATATTTATGCCTAGCTAACGGAAAGAAAATGTCTACAGAAGATAACATTTTACATTTTAGCATATACAATTATAATTATGATTTTTTTTACCTTGTTAATATTCATATTATTCTTTAATTAATCAGATTTTAATAATATGAATATACAGTATAAAAAGAATTATTAAGTTAAAGCATTTATAAGATACAAACTTATAATGTAAAAGTTATATGTTAATATATAAATTATTTTTTTTGTATTTACATAAAAAATTTATTTATTCATTGCTCCGAAAAAATTTATGGAAAAGGAATGTGTGAAGAAGCTTTGATAATTGAATCGTTATGTACAATGTACCTGAAATATTAAGCACAATATTAACAAATAGAGAAAAGTTATACTATTTTCAATACTTTTTACAATAATTAGAATAAGAAGAATATATTTATATTAATTAAAATATATAATGTTATAAAGAATATATAAATAGAATAATTCATTTAATAAATACATATAAAAAGGAATAAGTTTACAAAAAATGAAAATTTATCGTAATTTATAAAATATATGAGATAAAATTTTGAATTAAATAATCAAACAATTTTAGTTATATAATTTATTAATAGAATAGATATTTAATGTAAATTCCAGAAATATGTATCTCCTTTGACTTTTGTTCATACACTCTTGAAGAGAGCAAAAAAAGAGTTTTTATGAAATAAAAAAATATTATGAATATATCAATAATATAGCATATATATTAATTTAATAATGAATATATAAATTACTAATTTTTATAATAATTAAATGAGTTTATATTATTTCTGCATATAGTACCATATCCTATAATAGGTTTAAATTTAAACATATATGACAAAATACTAAATAATAACGTTAATAATTAATTTTCAAATATATATTTTCTGGATGTTATGATAATTTTTTTATTACAAAAAATAGTTCATCTCCTTATTTTTATGATACAATTATATTAAATTTTATTACATAAAGCTATTTTAGAATATTGAATTATATAACTTACAGATTAGCACTTGTTCTTACATGATCGTGCCTCACTGAATTTACATGTCTTATAACAACATTATAATTTTGTTTTGTTACATAACTATTATCTGTTTTTCATAATATACTTATTTCATAATGTTTATTATAATTACAGTATAGTATAATTAAATAAATTATATTGACATGTATTATAATTAATAATTTTTCCCCGATAAATAAATTATATTAATTCTCTCATTTTCTGAACCTAATGCAGAAATATCATTATTCTTTAAGAGATACTTATTTTGTATATATTTCCTTATTAAGCTGTTTCCTTTATATTTATTATATAAATATTGCTTTATTTTAGAAAACTATATATAAAAAATTTAGTAATGGTAAAGTTATTATGTATTAATAATAGTCAAACATTAATATAATATCAGTTATTTTTTAAAACGTACTTATAATATTTCACAATAATTTTGACATTACATTATAGAAAAAGGAAAATGTAAAAAGAATTGTTATTACGAGTGATAAACAAGTTGACAAAATTGTTCTTATTGATGAAGGAAGTATAATATTTGAATTTCTTGCTTGTAAGAAAGAATTTCTATCACCCGTTGGTGGATAGAATAAATTTTCAGCCCTTTTTGGTTCTAAATCTAATGTTTCATTACTTAATGTTGATGGTAAAACGCATAATTTCTTGGTAAAATTCCTTTCACACACATAAGTTCTGTATGACGGTGTTATTGTTTTTTCCTGCAAAATTGTCTCTATATGGTCATCCCATAAATTAGTTTCCTTACATTTAGAATATTTACCTGTATATTCAATTTTCTTTTGGTCTAACCATTCATTAAAATATTTACATATATGTTTATGAACAAATAGATCATTAATAATTGATTTTAAAAATAGATAGTATTTAAATAAATCTGGATACAAAACTTTATCAAATTTTGGAGTTATAGAAAATCCTATTGCATTATATTTTCCAAAGGAATCATTCAATTCATTAAAAAATGTACTTCTAGATAGATCATTATCATACTTGCAATCATTCTATAAAAAAATGTTAAAATATATTATTGGGAATATTATTAAAAGTTTTATAGAATAATTTAATGTACAAATAAATTAAATAAGACATTTTTAATGATCGCATATATATAATTTTAATAAGGATCCTTATATAGTAGTTATTTCTTATTATATATATCATTATTATATTTTATTATTATTAATTATTATAACATAAATTTTTTCTATTAAATCTTGAAGGTTTAAACCTGGCTCCATGATATATTATTATATATCTACTATTAGTTAATTATTTAATCAAATTTATAATAATAAATTTTATATATATTTATGATATGATAAATATATATTTACGAAAAAATGTGATAACACATTCTCTATATTTATCATCAGGTATACATCTATAAGTTTGTTTTTTTTGGTAATAATGTTATGCTCATAAAGTAAATAATTAAACATATTACTATCATAATTTGTTCTATAGCAATATTTTTTTTATTTCTGCTATCTAAATCATATGAATATTTATTTTTTATAGTGTTTGTATGTTTTGAGTTAATTTAATACTATAAATTGACATAAATATTTATTTTTTTATTTATTAATTCATAATATATTTAATGTAGATTAGTACATAATTAAATATTGTTCCATATGTGGTTATATTATATCATATCCAACATACATATTTTTTATATAAAAGCTATATTTTGTTTATATGTTTCATTTATTTTATTTATACAGGCATAATTTATATTTACGTGAGATGTTATATAATATATACCTATAGGAATTTAATATATTAGACTATGTAGGAATTTATAAATTTTTTAATAAAAGAAATTTTTTTTTAATGCTTAAAACATTGGAAGAAATATGAATAATATATATTCTATATAATTATATTTCTATATTTTTTCTTTTGTGAGTATTTTTCTATTAAATAATATTTTCATGTATTTTAAGGTGTATGCATTTTATATTAAATAATATAAAAATATTGAAATATATATGCTTATATAAATAGAAAATAATAAAATGTTAAATTTCTATTTATTCCGTTACCCTAATAGATAATTTTATCATAACATCTGTATCTATTTTAAATGAATTCATCATTTCTTACATAAAGTTATATATTTATGTTCGTACAGAAAAATATTTTGAACTATAAATAGTAACATTACATTTAGTAATATTTTATTTTTGTTAAATCATCATTAAATGAATTCCTGAATTCATTTTTTAATTATAATTAAAATTATATACATTTTATATAAATGTAAATTTTTAATCATAAATAGGTTCAGTTATAATTATTCCTTTTTTATATCAATTTATGGATATGTCTAAAGTTCTTCATTTAAGAAATCAATATTATAGCAGGATATTATATAGATTTTAATAATTTTATTTAATTTTAAGAGTTAAAACAAAGAATAATTTTTGAATTTTAAAAAATTTTCTTTTGGAGATAATATTAATCCTAAAATTCTATTAAAATATATTTCATTAAAGGAACATATTAATTTATCGTAATATAA
>NW_021629373.1:884-4201 GCF_002157705.1 Plasmodium gonderi | reverse complement strand
TATTACATGATAATTCTGATGGTTGCATTATACTACATTCATTATATATGTCTTCTCTCTGTTTACTTTTTCTCATTATTTTACTCCTTAAGTTGGATTTAAAAATAAACTAATTCATAATAAAAGTATTTATGTATTAAAGATGTAATTTTATTTTTTTAAATTATATATTTTGTTATTACTATTAGGATAAATTATTTTATAGAATAAATATATATATATTACACAATAATTAACCTTATGTAATACAATTATAAAAATTGATAATATTATTAATAGAACAAATGTACTTAAGATAAGTTTGATTGAACTAAATGTTTGGAAAGAAGGTAAAAACTTCGGTGTACCATCTGTGCAATTTGTATTTATCATTTGTTCATTATATTGACTTCTAACTTTTTCTAGCTCATTACAAAAATCGTTGTTATTTTTATGTTTACATTCTTCCACATGCTGCATATATAAATTAGAACATTTCTTGGCGCATAGACATCTATTTACATCACATGTTCCATTATCCATATTTTTAAGTTCTGTATACATGTCATATATATGCTTAAGTTTATTGAGTACATCTTCGTTAATAAATATGTTCATACAGTCCTTAAAATATTCATCCTCATTATTGTTGTACTTATCTAGAATGGATTTATATACTTCTTGGATGTCATATTTCTTTTCCTTCAGACTGTCATGAAATAACCAATAACACATGTATATACAAGCTGCTCTTTTTAGGTTATAATCATGAAATGAATAACGTTCTATATCCTTTAAAAAATATAAAGATTTGGGACATTCTTTGTTAAATTCAGATTTAATATCATCTTCAATTCCCTTTATTCCTTCGCACAATGAGTTGTATATTTCTGAATCTTCGTCTTTAATTGTTGTCATGGTATCTTTCCATTTGTGAAATTGATGTACGTGTGCATACTAAAAATAATAAAAAAAAAGTAATGAAGCCACAATTATATTCATATATTTTTTTTACAATATCTCTTGTAAATATAATTATAAATATTATAATTTTTCAATTTATCTTATAATATTTCAAAAGTACAATGTTATTAGCCATCTTAGACAATATTACATTAATTTACATATAAATGGCTTAATATAAAAGCACTCTTTAACATAAAAATGCATATTTAAAAAACTAAAGAGATAACGTATTAAAAATAATTAAACGCATCCTTTTTTATTATAACTGTATAATTCATTTAAATATAACATGGAAAACACCATAAAATTTGTATAGTGTATAGTACTCATTTGTAATTTACAAAAAAAAAGAAATATCGATTACTAATATAATAATATAAAGATTAATTCATGTATGAAAATTACATAATTTTAGGGATGTACGATATAATATAAAAATACATATAATACGATTATATCCTATTAATATAAATATAAAAATAATTCATAATATTTTCTTCTTTATAACACATTACATAATAGTACATATAATGTAATTTAATAAAAATTAAGGTTTTAAAATAAATAGGACATATCTTTAATTATTCACGTATTATGTATAACAGTATTAAGGTACAGGGTTCTGTAGTTGGTGCTTCAATTTCTGTTAAATTATCAATGGTATATATAATATTATTTAAGGAACTCATATTTATATATAATTTCTTGTGTCTGGTAATTATATATAGTTTATTGTGCTTAAATTTATTATTTTATTTTAAAAATATATAATGATATTAATTAATATGAAGTCTAAAATTATATTATTTCTTAAAAAGTACAAATATCTTTTATAATGCATTTAATATTATTATGATATATATTACGTTTAATTCCATAAATAATATTAGTTATAAAATGTATTTTAAATACTTTTTTATCAAATATTCATATTAATATACTTACATTTTACATTAAATATAAAATATTAATAATTTTTATACACACTTAAAAGCGTTGTACTTATAAATCTTTGATAATATAATTTTTAAAAGAATACTTATATATATTAGCTTTTTCTTTATATAAAGTATCTTAAATTTTCTCATATTATTTATAGATTATGTTTTTTTAATATGCTAAATAAAACATTATATCCACTATTTATTTATAAATAATGCGAGAAAAAAATTAAATTATCTATTGATTTACATAAATAGAATTTCTGTTTTTCTTTTGTAACATTTTTATATGATTTCATAAAGTAAAAAGAAAAATTCCATATTTGTGCTTTTTTATCAATTAACACAAATATTTATTAAATATATATTAACCATAGATGGTGAACTATGTATATAGGGAATTTATCGTAATTTTCATGATTGTAATATTTTATAAAGATATTTTTATTAGAATAACATATATATTCTTCAAGTAATTAAATGTTAATTTAATTATTTTAAAGCACATATGCATATTTATATCGTTACATAAAGCATGATTTATGTTATAAAATATATATTGCTCAATTTATATAGAGATTTAATTTAAAGAATAATTTAGTGATGAAATATTATTTCTTTAGTTAAATGAGATTGATGTAATACTAATTAGATAGTAAAATAAATGGATATCGTAAATTTTTATGAATAAATATCTTTTACGTATATAAAAGTAACGTATCTACTTCTATTTATATGAATAAATATATAACTGTTAATTATTTTAAAATATTATTTATGTATATATTATAGAAAATATTTTCATTTATATTACCCAGGGCATCTTGTATATATAATATAATACCAAAGATTTATAATAATAATTTATGAAGATACTTAGGTAAATGCATTATACCACCTTTATTCTATATGTTGAATAGAATGATGTTAGCTTTGAATAAAACTAGAAATTAATTAATAATATATATATTGCTATATTCTCTAATAAAACATGATTAGTTTAAATAATGTACTCTTCTATATATATCAAACCCTTTATAGTGTATATTTTATAATTAAATTTGTGAGTCTAGTATTCTATAATACATAATTAATACATGAATTTTACGTAAACAAATTTTATCATATCTTATTGTTATTAATTATATAAAATTAAGAGTGCTGTTTTATTATAAATATATATAAACAAGGAAATAACATTAAAATAACATATTTACTAGCGAATTAATCATCTGATGGTATTTATTGTACGCTAAGGTTTATTTTAATAAAAATAATATATTAGTTTGAATACTCTTTATATATTCATTTTTTCTTTTATTTCTTCGTAAATAAAGTGTTATTTTAGACACCAAATTCTACCATTCGTTTTTGAACAAATACGGAATATTACATAATAACATAGATCGTTTGTTTCTGTAAATAATATGA
>NW_021629373.1:0-833 GCF_002157705.1 Plasmodium gonderi | reverse complement strand
TATTTATTGTATTTCTATTTTATGTGAACAGAATTAATTTCATATATAATGCTATAAACATAAGTATATATATGATTATATAAATTTTTAATACATTTCAATAAATTAAAAATATTTAAAGGGTATAAATAAGAAATGATTGTAATTGTTTAATGTATGCTGAAATTATAAATATAAGAGTTATAAATTTTAATGACACACACTAGTTTCTTATAACATAGTTACATTTATATAAGATCAATATGGACAATAATTAATCATAAGAATATTTCTTTTATTTCGATTGTCCTTTCATGTATTATTTAAAGTATTAAAAATAAGTATATTTTGTGTTCACTAAACATTTCCATAAGCTTCCATGGTTTAGGCATATATGGAATAAAACTTATAAAATTAAAGTTATCAATAAGTTTCAATGAGATATATTAATGTAAGAAATAATATTTATAAAAATAGATCATGTAAAAAAAATCACATTTATTTTTTATTCACCAATTCTCTGAATCGATAAAGGATAAGTTTATAGACAACTATATTAAATCATTCCAATATGATTAATTTAAAACACATAAATTATACATATACTATAAATATTTTATTGACTAAGGTAACATTAAGGAATTCAAAATTTTTGTTGTTTTTTTCTTAATTGATTACATGCATGCAATAGGAAGATGATATATCCTTTTATACCTAATATATTATTTATGCATAAATTATGAAAAAAAATATAATAAATTAAAATCATAGAAGGAACAAAATAACAGTTCAAGAAAATAACATTGTGTATTTACTTCTTATATACTTATTGTGGCATATATATATATTGTTTA
>NW_021629372.1:612-7481 GCF_002157705.1 Plasmodium gonderi | reverse complement strand
ATGCGAAATATATTATTTTATTGATATACGATGTAGTTTAATTAAATGTATATATGACGTTATAAAAATAGATACAAGGATTAATGAACGAAAAAGTATTATACAAATTGTGTATATAACAAATTATTTTTAAAATAAAATATAAAAATATATATGAACAATTATATACAAGGAATAATTATAAGATAAGAATGTATATTTATATAATAAATAATCATACAAACATACAAAAAAATAATTTTATATATAATATTGTAGTGAACTAATACAATAAAAAATATATATTGTATAATATAATTTATATAATATGTCAATATATTATTTAAAGCCAATAAATAAATCAAAAAAATAAATACAATTCAAACATTCATTATAACATGAAATTAAATCAGGATTATTTGAATCCTTAGTACAATTAATATATAATGAAAAGTAAAAAATATTATAAAAGACAAAACATTCATAATTATAGCAATATATAAACCTCGAACCATAAACACTGCACATAGAAAAACTAAATTCTGAAATCATGAAACCATAAATAAAAAACCATTAAAAATAAACACAAAAACATAAGCCTCGAAATATAAACACTGTACATTGGACACCAAAATCTTAATCTCTGATGACACAAACAAAAACCATAAAAACTCATAACTAATATATAAATCTGAATCATGAACCCTGATCCCTTAAACCTAAACACTAAACCCCATACAATATACTGAAATTTAATATAATATATAAAGCCTAAAATTAAAAAAAGATTATAATAAATAATACTAAAGAAACATATACAATATTTATTCATACGTATTAATAACGTAAAGATATATTCAAAATTAAAATATTAAATTAATATGAACTAACAGTAATGTAAATATAAAATAAAATTTATAGATATCATTAAATTCACATACAATTAAAATAAGATATAATATGATAAATAAACTCATATACGTAAAATATAATACATGCAAAATTAATCTGCATAATCTGTTATACATACACATGTTAAAATAATCAATCTAAGATTAATAATATATGTATTTCTACATATATATGGTTATAGTATAATAGAGTTTTATAGCTCCTATAAATTTGCATAATATAAAACCAAATAGGATTTAACAAATTCGCAGCCTGAATTACATACATTATTATGCTTCAAACATATTCATTTTTATAATTAATCAAATATAATTTATTTTTTTATTATTTCATACATATAATGTATAATGTCTCATGCTTCCATTTATGAAAGTGTAATTATATATTCATTAAAAGGAAAATTTTATTCTATATATTATTTTAAATACACATATTTTATATATTTTAATAATGTAATGTATTTTATTACATATAAATTTAATATTTCTTTATACATATTACTATAATTTATAGGTAAATTTTAAGGATATATTTCCGAAATGTAGTAATGATTAAACTGCACATAGAAATAGACGTAATATTCATATTAACATTATCTATGTATTCTTAACTCTCTGTGGAAATTTATTAAAATTTATTTACAGAATGTCATAACAATAAATAATAATAATAAATAACAGGATTGTACACAATAGGGTCTTTATATAATATAAATGAGGAAAATAACCATATTGGAAATTATGAAAAATCAAGATGTATATATTTTAATTAAATGTTACAAGTACTATTAGAAAATAATAAATCTAAACATTGAAACCCAGCATAGTGTTACACAAGAATGGTAAAACTTGCTGACACAAAATATGGAGTTATACAAAAATTTCCTCATATAAGTAGACATCATGTTAAAAGGTTTCAAAAGAAAACATTTGAAATATTTAAATGTTTGAAAAAAATATATTATCTTATTCAATGAGCATATTGGTATACTTAATAATAATAGGACTAATTTACAAGAACATGAAACTGAGAACAATTGTATAACTAATGTACTAAGAGATGTAATAAATCATTTTAATAAAACCTTTCGTTTAATGAGAACTGTAAAAATAATACATACCTGATTAACCTTTTTTCGTAGGAAGACCTAGATGATTTTAACACATCTATACAAACAAAACAATTAAAGGAATGAGACCTATAAAAAGACAAAAGGATAAGAGTTATTTCCTCTTCAGAAATATTAACAATAATGTTTATTCTATATAAAGTTATATATGTACTTAATTCAGATAATATATATTATAAAATTTATTTATACTACATATTAATATTTATCAATTATATAATATTAAACATATATTTATAAAATATCACATTTTATATTTATTTTCAGTGTGCACTAAATACTTCATTTATAAAACGATGGACAAAAAATATAAGATGTATGTTATATAAAAAAAAAGAAAATAACATAATAATATTGAATTTTTATGTAGAGAAATATAAAAAAATAATTCAAAATCAGTATTAAATAACTTTTACCTAATTATAATAATCCTACTAAATATAAAATATTATTTAATGAAAAAAACAAGTTTATATTAAATAAAATAGTATTATATACATTTTATTATTGATTTAAATGATTACTTAAACGAATCATTAGAAGTATATATTATTATATATATATATATCAAAACATTACTAATCATTTTGTAATATTACGTATTAAATAATGTATCTACAAGGAATTACATTAACATAAATGTGAATATTTGTTTAATTTATCAAGAAAGGCAGCAATATAATAATATATGAATATACAATAATTTGTTTATATTATATAGTTATAAATACAGATGATGAAAAAATATATATTATTAATATTCATTAAATAAGATATGTGAAAAATAATAAAAAAAAATTTTCTCTACATAAACATAAAATTGTATATTAAAAAAAAATATAATTATTGATTTATATAAGTAAATGATAATATAGCGTCCAATACGATATTTGTATTTTAATAAATTATAAAGATTGTTATTATGTATAATTATATTTTAAGTAATTTATCTTACATCATGGATTAAGAAAATTTAGAAAAATAAAAACTTCTACTGACAATGCATTATAGGTTTCGTTCAATAATAGTAAATAAAAAAAAAAAAAAATACACATATATTAACATAAGTATATCAGAAAAAAATACATTAAATATATTAATAATGGAAATGGAAAAATATTTAAAAGAAGAGCAACAGAAAATAAATATGCATTATTTCCTTTATGACACAATAAATATAATACTGGTATATAAAATAGAATTTACATCATTGTATCTACAAATAAAAAGTATATATTATCAAATGTATTTTTTTATATTATTTAACGTAAAACAAAAATATGAATATTCTCAATATTTGTTTATTTATATTATAATATATATTCATTCCTCTATATATATATAACAGTTTTAAACAGTATATTATTAATGGTACCTATAACACTTATATTCATATACATAGAGTAACTGTTTCATTATAAATTTCAACGCATATTATATTCAGTATATATCAATGTAAATTTATATTTATGCATTTACTATTTAACTAATAAAATAGTTTTCCTTATGTATAAACTATTAGGGTTACAGAATATATCATATTGCTCTACATACAGGAACAATCTTTTACATTTACAACATTATATATATAATTATAGGAATTATCATATTCTTTATTAAAAAATATAATTTTAGATTAATGTATTTATGATTCTATTAATATTTTAAATAATAATATGACAAATATAAATTTAAAGAATTTCTATTGGATGTATAAAAAAAATTATATAAAAAATACATTAATTTTATAATATTTTTAAATTATACATTAGAACATTTGTCTCTTATATTATCCCACGAATATATATAATTTTTATTTATATAAATTTTCGTGTCTCACAATATTTTTATGACGATCAATATTTTATATAAACCTATTATTATAGTAATATACACAAAAACCTTTAAATAATATAGTTATTTTTCACAATAAGTATATAAGAAGTAAATATAAAATCATATTTTCTTGAACAGTTTTTTTGTTTCTTCTCAGCTTTTGATTTATTATATTATTTTTAGATAATTTATGCATAATATGTATAAAAAGTGTATAATGATTTATCATTTGCCTATTGCATATATGTATGTAACCGCTTAAGCAAGAAACAATAAGAATTTTGATTCCCCTTATGTTACCTCATGCAACAGAATATTTATTGTATATGTATAATTTAGGTTATTTAAATAAATCATATTGAAATAATTTAATATAATTGTCTATAACTTTATCTTTTGCCCATGAAGAGAATTAAATAATTAAAAGTAAATGTGTTTTTTTTTACAAGATCTATTTTTAAAAATATTAGTTCTTACATTAACATAACTCATTGAAACTTGTTGATTACTTTGATTTTATAGATTTTATTCCATTTATGCCTAAACCATGGAAGCTTATGCAAATCCTTACTGAACACATAATATACTTATTTTTAATACTGTAAATAATACATGAAAGGGCATTGAAAATAAAGGAAATATTCTTATAATTAAATATTGTTCATATTGTTCCTATAAAAATGTAGTAATGTTATAATGAACTATTGTATGCTATTAAAATTTAAAACTATTATATATGTAATTGCAGCATACATTAAGCAATTACAATCATTTCTGATTCATACCGTTTAAATATTTTTAATTTTTTAATATGTATAAGAAATATATATAATTATATATTTACTTATGTTTATAGCATTATATATGAAATTAATGCTACACACATAAAATAGAAATACAATAAATAAATTATTATGTGTAATTATATGTATATATTCTAAATATTCATAAAATATATATTTAATATAATAAATTATTCAGTACATTAAACGATATTTTCTTCTTATTATTTATAGAATCAAACGATCTGTTATTTTATAATATTCCATATTTGTTCAAAAACGAATGGTAGAATTGGGTGTCGAAAATAACACTTTATTTACAAAGAAATAAAAGAAAAATTGAATATATAAAAAGTATTCACACTAATATATTGTTTTTATTATAATAAAACTTTTTGTATAATAAGTATCATCATACATTTAATTCGCTAATAAATTTGTTATTTTAATGTTATTTCTTTGTTTATATATATATATTTATAATAAAACATCACTCTTAATTTTATACAATGAATAACAATAAGATATGATAAAACTCATTTATGTAGTATTCACGTATTTTATTACATATTATTGAATATTAGGCGCAAAAATTTAATTATAAAATATACACTATAATGTGTATGATCTATATAGAAGAGTATATTTTTTAAAATATTCATGTTTTATTACGGAATATAGCAATATAAATATTACTAATTAATTTATAGTTTCATTGAAATGTAATATCACCGTATCCAACATATAGAATAAAGGTGGTATAATACAATTATTTGAGGATCTTCATAATTTATTGTTATAAAATACTGGTATAATATTATATATACAAAATATACTGTGGAATATAAATGAAAATATTTTCTATAATATATATAAAAATAGTAATTTTTAATAATTAACAGTTATATATATATATTCATATCATAAGAAGTAGATACGTTACTATTATATTCGTAGAAGATATTTATTCATAAAATTTTACTATATTCATTTATTATTATTAGCTAACTCATATTACGTCAATATAATTTAACTTAAGAAATAATATTTCTTCACGAAATTATGCTTTACATTAAATCACTATATAAATTAATATATGTGTAATATATAGCATAAATAATCCTTTATTTAACGATGTATATATATATGTTTTAAAATAATTAAATTAACATTAACTACATCATGAATAAATATGCTATTCTAATAAACATGTCTTTATAAAATATTACAATGATGAAAATTACCATAAATTGCCTAAATGCGTAGTTTATCATCCATGGTTAATATATATTTAATAAATATTTGTGTTAATTCATAAAAAGGCACAAATATGCAATTTTCTTTATTTCGTTATGAAATCCTATAAATATGTTACAAAAGAAATATGGAAGTTCGATATACATAAATCAATATATTATTTAATTTTTTTCGTATCATTTATATACAAATAGTGTATACAAGTTTTATTTACTATATTAAAAATAGATAATAGATAAATAAAATGTGAAAAATTAATAATCGTTATATAAAAAAAATGCTAATATATATAAGTAATATTTTAAAAATCATATTATCAAAAATTTGCAGGTATAGCGCTTTAAATGCGTATAAAATTTATTAATCCCTTATATTTAATGTAAAATGTAAGAATATTAACATCAAAACTTGGTAGCAAAAATTATTATACTACGTTTTATAAGGAACATTATTTTGGGAATTAAACTTAACATATAGCATAATATTAATAAATACATTATTAAAGAAATATATATTTTTAAGAAATAATTACAATACATATTAAATAATATCATTACATTAGTTCTATATAATATAATAAATTTACACATAACAAATTACATATGTTTAGCAGACAAAATAAATAATATATAAGTATAACTGCTTTAAATTATATAATATATTTCCTTAAAGATTAAGAATGTGCAACTGTAAGAAAAATTGAAACAGTAAACTTATAAAGGAGCACTAACCTCACAACACTCATTCATGACAACCTAATATAAGACATGAACCAAAAATGTTATATCTACTTTATTTTAAGTCTATAATATTTATTAATTATATTATATGTATNNTATATATATGAAGTATCATAATGATGAAGAGTTTATGAATTATTTTGACACTTATGTTAATAGAATATGTTCGCGTAGTATATGTTTTTTCATTATACATAGAATTATTATAATTATATAATTTTTATACATAATGAA
>NW_021629372.1:0-369 GCF_002157705.1 Plasmodium gonderi | reverse complement strand
ATATTTAAGTTATATTTACAAAATTATTATAAATAGTTTGCATAATAGTTATTTTCTGTTCTAACTACGTTTTTGTCTTATTTTTAGTATGAATATGTAGATTCATTTCCTAAATGGAAAGATATTATGGAAAAAATAAAAATTGAAGGTACAACATCTTACGCCACAGAATGCAGCGGCGAACAATTAAATATAAGGTATAATAAGTTTAACTTTAATACAAATTGCCCCAAAGCTTGTTTGTATTTAAATAAAATAGATGGTGATCACTATAGAAATGATAACCTAAAAAGGGCAGCTTGTATATACATGTATTATTCGATATATGATCATTTGAAGGAAGAAGGAAGTGATAGCCAAATCCAAAGA
>NW_021629371.1:0-3789 GCF_002157705.1 Plasmodium gonderi | reverse complement strand
ATAAAAAATATATTATATAAATTATTATTTACCATTATTAAAGATATAAAAAATATTTTTTTTAATAATTATAACATTACAGATTACATATGTACTCAAATAATAATCATGAAACTTGAAGATATTACACACAGCACTAAAAATAGAAAGGTGAATAAACAATAAATATATATTAATGTACAACCCTTATTTATTTATTATAAGAAAATAAAATATAATATAAAGTACATTTTATAATACAAATAAATAATTTTTTTATTTAAAAAATTTATATTCAGTATATTGCTGTAAAGAAAACTTATATATGTACGCTGAGTCTAGTGATAATATGTCTGTAAATAGGATATTATAAAAAATGTTATTACATTGAATTATAGCATGATACATATTTATTTTCCTCTTTTATAAATAATTAAATTCGTTGGATTCTTGATCCAAGGAACATTTTACAAATTGAAAAATTATGATGCATATAATAATAAATAAATACAAGAAAAAAGGATAAATGCTGAATAACAATCACATAAAATCAATGAAATGTTAGGAACAATGATGAGAGAACAAAATGAAATATATAACTTATATATATTGAAAAGTATTCATGAAACATAAGGAAACATATTAAATAAGTTTGTTATGCTAAAATATATCGTTCATTGAGCTTTTACTGAGGAAAAAAAAAAATAATATAAAAATCTGTAACTAATTATTAAGATATGAGTAAATTTAGAAGGTAATTAATATATAATGAGTAATAAGTTCTTAAGAGATAATGTAAAATTTATAATTTATAGTCAGTTTTGCAATAGTTGACAATTATATATCAATTAGATGATATATGTTGATAAAAATTATATGCTTGAAAAGCAAAAATTCTCAAAAAGTATAACGTATACTACCATGTTAATATATTACACAATAATTATTATTTTCCATATAAAGTTCTATGTACTTCTATATAATTATCACATGATATTAATAAAGAAAAAAAGATATATTGAATAATAAGAAAAATGCATTCGCCGAATGTAAAATATAAAAATGAATGTATAAAACACTCGGGTTCTTTTATTAAAAAATATATTTCCTGAACACGCTAACATGAAATATTGAGGAATGGAAAATTTAAATATAATACACAAAAAAAATAACATATTAATTCTTGATGAATTGTTATATATAACATTCCATTCTATGAAAAATTAAAAAAATTTATTAATAAAGCAATTAAAAAAAGAAAACATAAAGTACAAATATGAGCTCTTGTATTGGATATATACATAAGTATATTAAAATTTTCATTTATTTTAGTTCTTATAATAATGGGTATAATTCATAGTCAAAGTTATATGGTATCTAATTAAATATTATTTTGTATTTAGAGACTTCGTTTTTGTAATATAAAAAATTAATAGAATAATTATATTAATTATTATAATTTATATTAATTACATCTAAAAGTGTTAATAGAAAGTGTTAATTATTTAATATTTTATAATATTTATAAAAGAAACAAAGTAAGCATAAATTAATATATATTTATTCACATTTAGATTGTATAATATGGGTTAATAAAACCTTATTTAAGTTGAATTCAGTACTTCTATTTCCATTTATATATTGATAATATATATAGTTTTATTATTATTTATACATTATATTTATTGTATTTTCATATTTATAATGATTTATAGAAATACATACAAAAATTGGATATTTAATAACTTAATAAAACATCATGCCACAGAAATATAAAATTTGCAATATAATGAATATATTTATTATTCCTATTTGCACTAATAATAAAAAATATTTAATATAACCTGTTATATTTTTCATTTTACTTTTTTTTTTATGTATTGTTTGCATTAAAATTACATTTATTCAAATTCATGAATGAATAAAATTAAATAGGAAAAGCACACTACATGCTATATATATATATATTGTTTTAAAAATAACAACATTTGTTTGAATTATAGATTCCTTATTATGCAGATACTACAATGAGTATTACCGTAATAACTTATTCTGAATGATATGACTCAAGTTGTACATTTAATATAGAGTATATTTTTTTCAACCGAGTATTGGATCATATTTCGCGTTGCAGAATAAAAAAATATATAGGCATATTATTTAATAATAAAGAATCATTTGAAGTAATAATATATATAGTTATGAATGAAAAAATAATTTTATATTATATAATTGACATTTTTTATATTATATAATTATAATAATAATTGTTCATGTATTACTAACCTAATATATATATAATTCATATATTTGTATATTAGCTATAACAAAAATACATTTTTTTTTTTAATATATGTAATGATTATTTTAAATTTACTGTATTCTAATATACTCAATATATTATGATTAATTTATATATCGTTACGGTAATTAATATGTTTTAAATTTTATTAAAATACTGCCTTAAAGTAACAAAATTTTAATCTGTTACAATAAATATTTAACAATTATAAAATTAAATATTTCTCTCTAATTCGTTATCTTATAAATTTAGATAATGTAAGGAAAATGGAAAATAGTATGTGTTTAGAATATAATACATATATTTCATTTAGGCTAATTTAAATAACTAATTGAAAACATGCAGACATAAGAAAACACATAATACAGCTAACTACAATAAGTACTCACTACCTAATTACATATAAATAAATTCATAAATCTAATGAGTTATATAAATGTTTAATAATGGATTCCTATAAGTTTTTTCTTTGAAATCAAGTGAAATTATATGGAACATAGTTAGGAATTGTTTTATATATAATATAAAAAAATCAATTCTTCATATTATCATTAATAAATAATGTTTCTAAAATTAAATATAATTTATCTTTTTTCTAATTACTAGAATATTTTGTAATTTTTCAATATTTTTACATATACAGGAAACAAATGTCACAATATTATGTATGATAGTAGAATTTTACAATTTGATAAAAAAATTCATAATATCAATTTTTTACAGATAGGATAACTTTAATGATTATGATATGGTATTTGAGAATATCTCTATTTAAGAAAAGTAATTTAACACATTATGTAATATAGATTTCTGTGCTATATTATGGGTATATTGTATATATTAATTGAATTAATTTAACTGCACTATTTTAACTTATATTATAGTAGAAACTCAAAATAACTTCTCTTTCTTTCATAATCCTTATAAATTAATAAAATAAAATAAATATAATTATCATGAATTTGTTTAGTGCATTTAAGATAGAAAACATACTACAAAATACATTCCTTATATATATTACTTATAGATTTACAGTGAAACAAATTGTTATTAATATTATGTATGTTTTAATATAGAATAACAAATAAATTCTTAAATAATGAATAGATAATGAAGAAAACTTACAAATTTATATAGTTATAAATTATAAAAAGTGTATCAAGATTTGTCTATTAAAGAATTATACGGATATTGCAATAGTATTTTCGATTATATATGTATTAAAACAAATATTCTATATTATATTTACACATGAAATATTTATGATAATTTGTGCGCAATTAGAAAAATATGTTTATTTTTCGCATTTTTTAAAGAATATTTTCGTCTTTTCAATATACCCTAATATGGGAATATTATAAATAATTAATTGACAGTTATCTAATTTATAGTAAATTCCTGATTAAGCATGTACATTATTATTATATTCACATTATGTGAAAATTATGTATCATTTAATTTATAAATTCCTGTAATATATTCTGTATATATTTTTATTTTTAATAATA
>NW_021629370.1:0-4980 GCF_002157705.1 Plasmodium gonderi | reverse complement strand
ATATATATTACCAGAGTGGACGAAGACATGTACCCTTATATCTATATTAAAAAGCGTACTTTATTCGAAAATTACTATTTCTACTACACGGAAAAAAAATTTATGTGAAATTAAAAATCAATAATTTTGTATTATGACTGTTTGCCTTAACGCTTAACTGTGTATTATACATACATCTATCCCTATTTTTCTGTGTTTACAGTTCAATATATGCTATTTATGGATTAGAAATTTTTATTTTAAGGTTTTATATAATGATATAATATTATAAAAAAAAATATTATACATATAATTGAATTATTTTTAAATAATACAGAGTATAACTTAAAAAAATTATATCCTGTGTAAATTAATATATATATGTTACAAAGATCATTATATACTAATCTTAAGCACACATACATAATAATTATTTGTTTTTGTACTATGTGAATTTATATTAAGAACATTTGAGCAACATAATTTTCATATACATATATAGTTATTAAGCATAAAAATACTATTATAAATTATATTATAGGATTATTCTAAATATAAATGTCTAATAAACTATTAGGAACTATTACAAAATATAAACGTATATAATATTATACTTACATGCAGTTTATGCACTATTAATTCTATAGGTAATCTAATTATTTTTTTAGTTCCTAATTAATGAATAAATGACGTATCAATTCCTCTATATTCGTATTTTATTGATTTTTTTGCTAAATATAAATGCATATATAGTCAATTTTCAATGCTATAAACGTGTATATTATAAGAAGATTAATTATATGCTGTATTCATAATGAGAGTTTTATATTTCTTTTAAGAATATATAATATTATGTATTTATAATTAGAGTGCATATATTCATATATAAAATATTATCCAATGTATTCTTCATATTTTCAATATCATCGAAATTTAATAATATAATAGCTCGATAATAAATTAATATAAACGTTAACTTATTTTTTTAAAAAATATAATAAATTTTTTTATTAGACTATATTCAGCAATGGTTATATGAATATTTTTTTTATAGTTATTATATAAAAAAGATATTATAATGTATTCTTAAGCATATATTATTATATTCTATTCAGGTTGTATTATATATGTAATATGTGGTCTTTTGTTAATGTAAAAAGAACATACATATAATAATGACACCTAACATTTTCCATTTTATCTGGTGTATTTTGTAAATATAATTACATGCTGATTGATAAATTAATAATATCTCTAGAATTATATTATTCTAGATACAATGTTTTTATGTTTTAATTATTCCAAAAATCATTTAATGGTACAACATATAAGTAAAATTTAATCACAATATATATAATATAATTTATAGAATCACAGATTGAATATAATATTATTCATTACCAATAATAATATATATAACAATGATACATATAATTATAAAATTGTAAGCATATCATTACAAATAACCATGTTATGTAAAGAATTAATAAATAAAAAAATATATATAATTTATCATTATACATAATATCAGTTATTCTAAAATAAAAAAATAAATAAAATAATAAAATAACAAAAGGAATATAACAATGAAACGTATATATATATTATAAAATTCATAATTAAAAAAAATAACAAAAATATATAAAATAAAATCTCAAACAAAAATGTATAAATATAAAAAACAAAAAAAATTAAATATAAATAAAAAATAAACACTAATACACCCTCAAACACTGAACCCTAAACCTACATCTGATCCCTAAAACTAAAACCTAACCCTGTGACCCTGAACTCTGATCCTAAATCTTAAATACTATTATGTTTTACTAGAAATAACGTTAATAATATAAATCTGAAAACACATTTGTATCTATTTTTATAATAAATTCCATATATATATATAAATGCATATAATATATATTATATAAAGGAATATATTAATACATTAAAAATAAATAATGAATAATTGTTTAAAATTGATGACGATAGAGAAATGGCAGCTCTTATAAGATTAAGTATTTATTTTATATTATAATATAATTAAATTACAGAAATAATAAAATAACATATACAATAGCATAAATTTAAGCAAAACAAGATTATAAAAATATGGACAATTAATAAAGCAAATTATTCAAGTATTATAAATTATTATAAAAATAGTATATTTAAAATATATATATAAGCAAGAATTAATATAAATAAGTATAAATAAAAATATGTAATAATTCTATATATTCCATTATTATAAATAAATACTAATATATCTAATATTATAATAAGAACACAATATTACATTAGAAAATCTATATACAATTTAATAAAAGTTATATATAATATATATATAATAATATAATATATTATAATAACATACATAAATTTATACAAAATAATAAAATAAAAACTCAGAACCATCAATCTAAATCCTCTTATTAAACTGTAAACGATAAATCTATTTTCCATAACCTGAAAAATAATCTATAATATAAATCCTAAAACTATGATATAAAAAAATATTATATTAAATAATACATATGTACAAAACAATAATTTTTCATACTAAATAATTACATAATAGTGCACATATATATTTATTATTTTATTTATACAAACTATGAAATATATAAATATAAAATAAATCAATATTTATAGAGTTCGCTTAATTAAAAATCCAATTAAAACTAATTAGATATTATAAAGCGCTCTAAAATATTGACACTAAATGATAGGCTTAATGAAATAATTCCATTTACCTTATTTTACATTTATATTGTAATATCATAAATCAAATTTTAATAATCTACGGATTGATTAATATGTGTATAAATATAGTGAAACTATATATCTTAAAAAAAATTGTATTATATAGAAACTTATAATATTTAATATATTTTGTAATTTAAATAACATCAACTGTTACATTGATAACATAAAAAATTCTGTTATAAGCTAATTATAACTAATTCATTTGTTAAATAATTCAAATAATGCATAATGCCTGAAACTCTCAGTTATGAAAGCGTAATTTTATATTAGTAAAAATATAGATAAAATTTAATCTATGTATTCATTTAAATACATTTTCTTTGGTAAATTAATAATTTTATATATTATTAAAAATTTTATTTTAATATATTTTAAAACATACAATTTTAACTTATAGATTAATTTTGAAGGAATATTCCCCCAATGTAGAGATGATTACAATAGCCTTCTAGATCCTTGGTGTAATTCAAGTAGCATGAAAACTGAACTTCTTATTCTCTGTAATGATTTTATTATGCATCATTTGCAAGATAAAACAAAAGTTAACTTTATATTACAAAACAGTTGTAGGGGTCTTGGTTTTTATTTATGCCATATAAAAAATAAAAGTGGACCTCGGGATAATTATAAAAATGCAGCTTGTAAATATTTCAGTTACAAGTTACAAAGCATGTTAAAGAATTATGAATTTAAAGACAATGACGCAAAAACAGGTTACAATAATTTGAAACAATATTGGGTCAAGCTTAATACAAATGATAAAAGTTTTCTTGATATATGTAATAATGATGTTCATAATCTTGAATCCAGCACATTTGATATATTTAAGTATTTTGATCAACTATATTTTCTTTTACCATTAATAATTAAGCATAATAATTGCTCAGAATATGCAACAATATTTAAAACTTATGTGAATTATTTAAAAGTATATGTATTCAAGAACAATAGTATACGTACTTTGCTAAATTTTTTAATAAGGGACTATAATGGAAAAATTCAGAAAAGTACATTATGTGCTAATGATCTATCACTGGATGAAATATCTGTTCCTGAAACATCTATGCCTGAAACATCTATTCCTGAAACATCTATTCCTGAAACATCTATTCCTGAAACATCTATACCTGAAGTATCTGTACCCAAAACATCTTCGAAAAGAAATGAGATAATAGATAACATGGTGATACAAGCAATCCAAATAAAACAATCAAGCTTATCAATAGGAAAATGCGTGGGAATTTTTGTTTTCTCTTCAGCAATCTTAATAATGACATTCATTATATATAAGGTTATATATATTGCTTTAATTTAGATAATATATGTTATAATATTATTCATTTTACACATTATCTTATAACAATTATATAAAATTAGTAATATACTTGTAAAATTATATTATTTTCCTCTCTTTATCAGTATACGCGCAATGCTTCATTTATACGGAAAAGAGTCAAGAAATTAAGGAAAATGTTCAATATAAAAATTGAAAACCATAACGATGTAATGGGCTCATCTGAAGAAACATATAAAAATAGAATTCATAAGCACTATAAAATAGCTTATGTTTAAGTATAACAATCCTACTAAGCACATAATATTAGTGAATGAATTAAGCATTAATATATAAAATAAAATTCTAAGACATTCCTTTTATTATTCTTGTAGGTTTCAGGGTTTACCTTCAGGGTTTAGAGTTTAGGTTTAATGTTTAAGGAGCATTAGATTTTTATATAAATTATATCTATATTTATGAATATGATTATGGCAATTATAACACTATTAATTTTGCTATGTGATAAATTTTAGTTTTAAAAAATGTTCAACATAATTAGATACCTGCAGTGATGAAATGCGTGAAAATTGCAAGCACAGTGGAATTAATAGGCGTTATCACAGCGTAATAGAAATTTTGCAAAATGGGTTGAAGAATAAATAAATGGTATCGGATAGACTATATCCAATTTAGCACATGTGACAATTTATACGTAAATCTAATGAACAAAAAGAAGAAATATAATTATTTTTAAGTTAATATATATATTTACTGGAATATATTGCCCTATTAGTTATATTATTTTTTCTTTTTTATAACGTAATCACTGAAAACTTATGAATTTATAACAAATGTACATATTCTAAGAATAACTATGTGTTATACTTAATAACCATGCAATAAAGTTATATTTTATTGGGTAAAATATTTTTATTTATATTATTTTATATTTTTTATTT
>NW_021629369.1:23799-23929 GCF_002157705.1 Plasmodium gonderi | reverse complement strand
TAATCGTTTATAAAATTCTTCTACATGTTTTTCGCCAAAATTATAATATTGTTCATTACTACAATTAAATTCTGTTTGGTCATCTGTACATGGCTTATCCAAATGATCGTTATACAAATTATATAATATG